>NC_066579.1:20284000-20584000 GCF_024323335.1 Lathyrus oleraceus
CCCCCCCCCCCCCCCCCACCCCCCCCCCCCTCCCCACCCACCTCTTGAGAAATAATCAATATACTTACACAAAAAAACAAATATTTTTTGCTATTTTGATTAGTGGTTAAATAAACAATGACATGTAAACAAAAAGTAAAACATCAACAAAGAGGTGCTTGATGATCCCTGCAATAGCATAACCCAAAGATGAGAGGGAGAGGGACCAAGAAGTGACCTTCTTTATGTTCAAGGATGCCATAGTTTGTGGGATCTTAGAGTTAAAAATTAGGGTATGACAAACATCAACTGCAAATGCAGTAACAACACGAAGACTTTATGATGCAGATGATGCAGCGATACAGGTTACCTAGCCAACTTCTCAACAGATGCAAACAATGAACAACCTCCATAGTAGAATGCAAGAAACATGGGTCTTTAAGAATTTTATCAAATGACTCCTTTAGAATTCCACTGAGATTTAGATCCTCTTTAGCTCACTATTGGCTTCCAACATAGAGAGGATCTTTGAAGTAACATCATGTACTAAAGAGAACAAAGTAGTTTGTGCCACCCAGATGTTCAGGGGCCTAAAACTAGGTGGTGGATGAATGTGTCTGCTATGATGACAACTATGGGGGTTACCAAAGATTTGGATACTTTAAGGAAGCTGTGTTGGACAAGTATTTTCCAAAAGTATAAGAGCCCATAAAGAGTTAGAATTTTAACTTCTTCGACAAGGTTACATGATCGTGGCAGAATTTACAACAAAGTTTGAAGACATGGCAACCCAATCGAGTCAGACCCTTTATGTTTCAGATGAGTGTTGGAAGATTAATCCATTTAAGATCAGTATTAGAGGGGAGATCAAGCATATGTGGATCAAGAACGTTATAACACCTGTGCAAATTTACTTGACCAATGTTATATAATTGAGCATAATTTGAAGAAGATTCCACAAGAGAGGGAGAAATTCAGGAAGTGTCGGGGTGATCAGGGAGGACTAGCCAACATATGAAGCCAAGAGGATCACCATCCAAAAGAAGAAAAAAAAGGTCAGAATGTGAGACCAATTAAATACCCGCAGTTTCATAAGTGCAAGAGTACCATCTTGGGGATTGTTAGCTTAGGTCCATGACATGATATGTTTGTCAGAAGGCAGACCACTTAGCCAGAGATTGTTCCAATAAGTAGATCCAAGTACACCATGGATGCAACGAAGGAGAAAAGCAACATAAATGTGATAACATATACGTGTTATGTGATGAGCGGCCTTAGTTGTTCTTATTGATTTACATGCTATTTCATTTCCACCTAGTATGTTAATAGGATATGGTTAGAAGTGGTGCAATTATGATACCTGATGACCATCACCACTCCTAATGATGACATTGTAGATACTTCCTGAAAGTGTGAGAGTTGTCATATTATTGTAGAAGGTCTTACTTTCTTGAATGATCTATTTTGCTTACTTCTCAAGAGAATGAATATGGTTTGGTAATCGATTAACTTTTCCTCTAATTTAATGTACATCAATTGTAAGGAGAATACTCTATTCATTCCTAAGGAATCAATGACTTCAGAGGAAATGGTGTCTAAAATATTAGAAGGTATTGTTAATTTGATTCATTTCCTCTTTTCAGAAGATAAAGCCTTTATTTTGATCATAACCATGGATTCAAATGAGAGAAAAGATGTTTCTCTCAATCCCTATGGTGGATGAGTTTTAAAATGTGTTTCCAGAGGATGTCACTTTCGTTGCCTCCTGAAAGGGAAGTGGAGTTCTCTATAAATATATTCCCAAGGACAACATCAGCGTCTATTGCATCTTATAGGATATCTCCAATAGACTCGTGGGAGGTGAAGATACAATTAGAAGAGTTACTAGAGGATCATTTTATCCGACCTAGTGTGAATCCCTGGGGTGCTCATGCTCTTTTTGGTAAAGAAGAAGGATAATGGTATGCGGCTATGTATCGATAACCTTCAATTGAATAAAGTGACCATTAAGAAAAAATATCATTTCCCTCAAATTAATGACCTCATAGATCAGTTGAAAGGATCCCGAGTGTTCTCAAATATTGATCTACAATATGGATATCATCAAATTCGGTTGAAGAGTTCATACACTCCTAAGACCGAATTATGAACCCGATATGGACATTACCATATATTAACAGCTTAATTATGTGATTCTAGATGCACATGTTTTTGGTTGTTACACTAATTATGTTTGATTCATGATTAATGATTTAATCAAGATCCGTTCATCGATATTGTTCCGCTAAAAGGATCAAAATTTTCAAAAATCCCTTTTAAATCCCTTCACTTCTAGTTGTGGTTTATGCATTCGATAAAATTAGCTCACATCTGATATGATCTAAGTTATACTCTACACTAATCATACGACTTTGAGGTATTTGCTTGTTAAAGAGGAATCAAAGGCAAGGCTACTAAGATTATCTTTCTACTTCCAAAATTTGCTTTAGAGATTAAGGACAAGTAGAGGTGCGAAAAGAACGTAACAACTCATTTTTTAGATTGAGACAAATAAATGAAACTAAAGAGGAACAACAGATAGAAGATGAGCTCTATGATAAACACATCCTAACTATAAGGCACCATGGTTTACTGATTATGCGAATTATTTGATAGGTGGTACTTTCCCTTCATATTTTAACTTTAATCAAAAGAAAATTACTTTGTATGAATGTAGATTATTTATATGGATGATTCTTTCCTTTATAAAAGAAGAATCGGGGGTTAATTAGAAGATGTGTACTAGATAAATATAAAATAAAGATACTAAAACGATATCATGATTCTAGTATGGGGTCCTTTTAATGGAGATCGTACAATTGCAAAAGTACTCAAATCATAAATATATGGCCGTCTTTATTATGGATGCATTCTATCATGTCAAAGAGTGTGATTGTTGTCAATAAATTGGAAGTTTTTTTAAAGAAGAATGAGATACCACAAAACTCTACGAAGGAAGTAAACCAGCTTGATCTTTAGGGAATGGACTTCATGGACGCATTTTCTCTTTCATTTGGTAACAATTACATCTTAGTTACAATTGAATACATATCAAAATGAGTAGAAGTTGTACCACCTTTAATAAATGACACTAAGGTAGTCATCAACCTCCTCAAGAATAATATCTTCTCAAGATTTGGGATACCTAGGGAATTAGAGAGTGATGAAAAAACACATTTCTTGAATCGGAAATAGATAGCTTACTAAGAAACTATAACGCTAATAATAGGATAGTAGCACCATATCATCTTCAAATAAGTGGGCAAGTGGAACTCTAACAAAAAAAATTAACCAAATATTGAGAAAATTGTGAATACAAGCTTGATGATGCATTGTGAATATATATATAACTTTCAAAACACCAATAATGTCTTCTTATCTAAATCATTCGAGTAATATTAAAGTTATTTTTATTATGAATTTTAGTGAATTTGTAAGAGATTATTTAGTAGTTTTGATGCTGAATTTTAGGGACTTAAAGTGATTATGACGGGGTTTTGTTGCTGAATTTTAGTGGATTTAGAATGGATTATAAAGTTGTTCTAATGCTGAATTTTAGTGAATTGTAAGAGATTATTTAGTGTTTTGATGCTGAATTTTAGAGAACATAAAGTGGAATATGATGTGGTTTTGCTTTGCTTCTGATTATTGGATTTAAAATGGATCACAAGTGATTTTTATACCGAATTTTAGTGAAGTTATAAGAGATTGTTTAGCAGTTCTGATATTAGAGAACTTAAAGTGGATTCTTTTTTATTTTATGAATTTTAGTAAATTTAGAATGAGCTATATATAGCATGGTTAAGATGCTTAGTTTTGTGATCAAGAACTAGGATATGGCAAGGTAGAAATTATGATTTTTTATGAATTGAAACCAGAATATGATAAGGTTGAAATGTTGTTTTTTCACGAACTAGATCTTAAATATGATATATAGCTCAGTATCAACAGAAATGAACGAGATAACAAGTATTCCGGAATAAGCAGAATGTCATCTCGCTTGGATATTGTTTCACTCTCTTAATGTGTTGTATCTCTTTTATTGATTATTTAGTATTATAGTCCAAAGGTTATGTATTAAATCATGATTTATGATTTTATGTAATAATAACAATAATAATAATAAGAATAATGAGAGTTTATATTATTTTGTTTTATTTTTATTGAACAAAAGGCAATATTCAACCATTCTCTTATTTATTTATGTAACATAATAAATCTCAATAAAATATATATGCATTGTTATTATATCTTAATTTTTTTAATTTTTTTTACTTTCATTATTATACTTCTTAAATAAATTAAAAAGTTTTTCAAATATTTTTTTATATCGTTTTTAGTAATAATTCAATAAACTTTAGTTAAATAATTATTTTTAACATAGTATAATTATCTAAATAAATATTATAAATATATAAGAAATACATAGAATAATTTGATGAAATTCACTTAATATTTAATTTACTTTTGAATTAAGTTTTTAATACATTTTATTTTTCACAAAATATTTTTAACCTTTTATTATTATTATTATTATCATTAGACTAAATTACAGTCCCCATATTTTATCTAACATTTCCATATTAACGTATAATTATTTATTTATAGAATTCCTAAAAGATTCCAATATAAATATTTTGATGATTTCACTAGTGAAAGAGACACGGTATTTAAAAATACATATAAGTGTAAAATTATGATAAATATTTTTTTTTAAAATTTAAAGTAGAAAGATTACTTTTATGAATCAGCTAAATAAAGAGATTGAAAATCTATCTAAGCCTTATTATTATTATTATTATTATTATTATTATTATTATTATTATTGTTACTATTTTATTATTATTATTACTATTTTATTATTATTATTATTATTATTATTATTATTATTATTATTATTATTATTATTATGATATTATATAGTTCATTTGTGATAAATATTTTGAAAGAGATGAGTCTAATATTATCTTTTACAAAAGTTTTGCCTTTCTAGATTATATATGGACATAGATATATTTGATAGAGGTCCAAAAAACTTTTTCAATATTATACATAGCATGATCAAATAAAAATAATTTCTATTCATAACATTAATTTGAATAATATTTTTAAATATAAAATTTTAATGATCGAATTAGTGAAATTGTGATTTAAATTATAGCTCTTGATATCGATAATGTTGGGGGAGATTTTTCACTAGGGAGCATTGAACATAGTGGGACTTCCTTTTCTAGAGCAACATATTTGAGAGACACACCACATATTCACCTAAAACCTTAAGGTAATAGGTGAGTGGGTTCTCTCACTTATAAATGCTCAAGTCTCCACATTATCAACCAATGTGGAACTATTATCCACACTACTCACACTTGACACATTCTCAACACTCCCCCTCAAGTGTGAGTCCACAATGCTCCCCCTCAAGTGAAAGCTCTACTTACTTCTCTTGTATCGCATAAAACGTTTCTTATTCACCCTCTTTGCACCGTTGACACTATTCAACGGAGCGTTTCTTATTCACCCTCCTGGCGCCATTGACTTTCGATACAAGTAACCTGGTCCCTTTCTGAAACCAAAGGCTCGTGATACCATTTGTTGGGGGAGATTTTTCACTAGGGAGCATTGAAATAGTGAGATTTCCTTATTCTAGAGCAACACCTTTGAGAGACACACCACATATTCACCCAAAACCTTACGCACCATGTTCATTATTGTACGAATTTTCCTCTCGGCAACCCCGTTTTATTGAGGCGTATACGGAGGCACCACCTCACGTACAATTCCCTCAAGATCAAAAAACTTGCCAAACTCACTAGAGGCATACTCACATCCATCATCCATTTTGAGAATTTTGAGCTTCCAACCGCTTTGGCGCTCCACCATGGATTTGAAATTCTTGAAAACTCCAAATACCTCATCTTTTCTCTTGATAAGATATGTCCAAAGCTTCCTACTAAATTGTCAATGAACGTAACAAAATATCGATTGCCACCATAAGTCTCTACTTGCATCGGTCCGCAAATGTCGGAACATACCACCTAAAGTAAGTCTTTGGTTCTTCGACCCGCATCTTTGCTAAACACATTCTTGTGATGTTTAGCCTTCACACATTCCTCACACAATTCAGTTGGAATACTAATGTGTGACAACCCCGTTACCATTTCACTTTGTTGCAACTTTCTTAGATCCCTAAAATTAAGGTGACCAAGACGGTAATGCTATAACCACTCATCTCTACTTTTCGTGGTAGCTATACAACGATGCTCTATAACCTTTAACTCAAGCTTAAAGGTTCTATTGGCAGCCATCAGCGCTTTTAGAATCAACAGATAATGAGAAAAATAATGAGAGGGAGTGTGTGTGTGTTTAAAAAAAAGAAATCTCAGCATGAAACAAATTTTAATTAGTGCTTAAAAAGAAAAAGATATTAATGTTTAAATAACACAAATATATAGTTAACTAAATAAATATAAATCTTTAAATTTAAGAAGTAAAAAAAGACAAAGCTTATTGTCCAATAAAAAATTGCCACATGTCAATCAAAGGATCCTAATTTTTATAAATATTTTTATTTTAAAATATTAAAAATAGTTAATTAATTTATATTTAACTTTAATTTAAAATTCTATCCGTTTGATTGAAATATCACATAAAATATGAATTATATTTTATCGTAAAATTAAATTCCATGTGAATGTGTATTTTAATAAAAAATTATAAATTTGATTGGACTATAATAAATAATTCTTTTGACATGTAAAAACCTAATTGGGTTCACCTATCACCAGGGTCGGCCCAATCATATTGGTGGCCCTGTTCTAATTACAAAAATGGGCCCAAATTGTTTTTAAAATACAATTATAATAATTAAAAAAAACATATAAAAATATAATTATGTATTAATTAAAAATAAACTTAATTATAATTATTTTATTTTTGATCGATCTTGATTTTTGTATATATTAAGTTTTTATCATAACATTTCTTTCAATTATTGAGTTTTTTTTTAATAATTTTAGTTATTTTTATTAATATTTATGAAAAAAATTCAAAATTTCAAATTTGGGGCTCTTTAATATTTGAGGCCCTGTGTTGCAGCACATGTTGCACTTGCACAGGGTCGGCTCTGCCTATCACATGTCTATGTTTAATGTTGTAGAAATATCACTTTAGATAAGTTGGGTCTAAATATATGTTTTATACTTACTGAGTTACATTTCAACAATATGGAAAACACTATATATTAATAATATAACAATATAACAACAACATTGTCAACAATACAATAACAATCTAAATATAACAACACATTAACAATGAAACAACTAAAACAAAATATATAACATTCTCAACAATACAAAAACAATTTCAACGTTACTCAATCACAAAAGATATAACATTAAATAAGAATAAAAATATATTCTTACGAATCAAGCTATTCTCAATATCACTCAAGCCCTAGTCAAGTTTTCATCAAGGGATGTTTATTTTATCATCATTATGGTTTGAAATTCAAGAAAACATCAAGTTGGTACAGAGGGGTGCAAGTTGGTTTGACCTAATTTTCAAGTACGCCATGTCTTTGGTCCAAACTCCATAACTTCTTCATTTTTTATCCAATTGCCAACCTTCTTTGAGCCAAATGTGACTTTTGGGATCCTCTACAACTTTGATTCAAGAATCAAACACCAATTCATTTATTAAATACCTCATTTGTGCAAAGGATCAAGTTGGCAAAATGGGTCAAAACCTTGTCATGGCCACTAATTTCTACCATTTCCATTTTTAGCTCAAGCATCCTTTTGATCCTATTTCTTTTTTTTTTTTTTTTTCTTCTTTTTTGTCTTTCTTTTTTTTTCTGGCATCTTATTAATATCTTGTCAAAGATAATTTGGCACAAGTTTGGCTTAAAATGAACGAGGGAATCAAAAGTTATGATGTCATCAACTTGGGACCTCAAAATGAATAAAAACATGCATCATTATGCTTAACCAATTACCCAAACTAAAACTCAGTTACAACCTCAACTTCCTGTATGACCCTAATTTTGACCCTAATATCCCTCATGGCATCATGTTATTGAACAAGAGCATTGCCTCAAGGATCATAGCATGTTTGCTCCTTAACCCTAAGGCTGGGACTTGTTTGAGTGTTTTGAAACCACCAAGCATGCTTGTATTGTATATTATTGCTTTTCTTATTTTGATTACTAACCAAAAGCACAAACATATGTCACTAATTCTTTTTTATTTAAAGCTCAAGTGATCATGTGCTCCAATGCTCCTAGGAGGCTCCTAAGCTCAATGAAATGGCTAGATGAAGATGAGAACAAGCATGGAAATGGTCCACAAGGTTCCTAATCATCATATATGTCTCCCAAGTATCTTAATTTGTCAATTTGATCAAGATAACCCAAAGGACTTGAGGATTGCTTCCCAAGGAAACCCTAATTCAACTGTGCTTTGATTGTGCCTTGCTCATGAAGCAACCTCAACCTATGATAAAATTTAATTAAGAGAAGTTATTTCATTCATTATTTTATGCATATATGAGCCTATGTGAGGCCCCTCAATTATTTATTCATCAAGATTGGAGGTTTGGCTTTGAGAAGTTGACCAGTCAAGTCATATGACTAAACTAAGATCCATTGAGATATAACTTATGATGTGTTTGTCAAATGAAGATGACCCCAAAGAAACAATGTTCTTAAGAACCATATGAAAAACTTTCATGTTCATCAAAAATCCATTTGAAACTTGGAAGGTCATCATTAATTTCAAAACATTATAGGTCATTTTGACTGAAACCCTAATTTTGGGTCAACTTCCCAAAGACCTAACTTCCTTAATTTTTATTATTTTGATGTGAGACCAAACTCATTGTAAATTGAGATTTCTAATTAAAATGTTATGTTGGACAAAATTTCATAATCCTAAAATAAATACATGTGATAATACAAAACATTATAGGTCATCTTGTACCTAAGTCATTGAATTTGAAAAAGTACCCAACTTCAAATGCCTATAACGTTTTCATGAAAAATTCAAATGATGCAAAATTTGAGTCTAAATTGAGAATCTTGAAAATATATACAACTTTGATGTTGGAGGTTTTTCCATTTGAAGCTTGCATCAGGGAAACAGAGGGGCTTGAATAGGCTTGCTTTTTGTGAAAATTTTCAAAGGACACTTAAACATGTTTTGTACCCCAACTTTCACAGCAAGTTTTCATTAATTTACAAATGCCAAATGAATTTTTTCCCAACATGACTTTTGTTTCTTATTTCAAGGACTTTCCAACCATTACTCACATTACTTTTTTGGACTTTCCATTGGTGAGTTTCGAAAAGCTCTTTCTTTATGTTCATTTTTGCATTTCATGTTGAAACTTGATGTGCAAGCCAATTCCACTTCAATTACACGTCCAATTCCATTTCATTTGAGTTCATCTTGGTTTAGCACCCATATTGGGCCTTACATGCTCCTGTACAAGCCCATGCACCAAAATTCAAAGTTGCAATGCACACGAGAGAATCATGATCTCAACCCTCTTCAGCTATAAATAAGAGCTCAATCTCATTCATTTCTCAACATGGTGGAGACCTGAAGTGCTGCAGAATTGAAATCCCAACCATTACCAAAGGAATTTTCAGATTTTTCTCTCTTTTTCAAGCTTGAAATTCAACATCATTAGTTGATTTTCAATGCTCAATTCCTTAACTTATCATCTCCATTACATCTCTAGAGCAAAAGCAGATCAAGATCTTAAAGAATTCGTGGCCTTAGAAGCTCCATTTCAGAGGTAGAACTTCAAACTTTTTGGATCTAGATCTTGCAATTCAATGTAATTTTCTTTGGTTTGTATGGTTTTCTGAAGTCCTCGCACTTGAGGCAGGCCAGTGGTGGTCTCAATTCTTCATTTCGTGCGTTTTTAGTTGACACACCATGATCTTCCATCTCACATTTCTCTCAAAATAGGAAGGTTGAGGAAGATCCATGGGCACATAGGTGATGTACATCATCTGCGCTTCATTTTGACATCCTTATTTTTCATTTTCATTGCAAAAAATTTCTCTGCAAGTGGTGGCCGGAATCTGGTATCTCACCAGAGAAGATGGTGGTTTCCACCACCATCCCCACTTGTATGCTTCCCAGCCCTTGGATCGTGTCTTAATGTTATAATCCTGAGCATCCATTGTGATTACTTGATTTAATGCATTATGTCGCGCGTTTGACTCCAGTGTATCATGCACCCTTGCATCTGAGCCGTTTCCCCTTGCCATGTTAATTAATGAGTTTGATCTGGTGGCTGCGTTTTTTTCTATTATTTCTATTTTCTTTTAATTTCGGTTAATTCCTTTTATTTTCAAAATTCATAGAAAATTTATTTGAAGTCACAAAAATATGAGACCAATTCCAAAAAAAATCTTGAAAAATCTAGTTTCATATTTTGATTTTTAATTATTTTTGTGACTTCATTTAATATTTTTTGTGAATTATTTGATTTTTAATAGTTTTAATTCATTTTTAATTACTTTCTAATATTTGAAAAATCCAAAAATATTTTCCTAACACCTATGGATAATGATAAGTCAATGAAGAATAGTCTCATCAATTTCTTATTTGATTTGAGATTTATTTGAGATTTTAATTCATATTGTGTTATTTTTTATTGATTTTAGTTATTTTTAAATAGTTTCTGATTTCTAAAATTGTTGAGAAAATTTGTCAAAGTTTGTTTGACCATATTAGACCTATGAGAATTTAATTGGACTTGTTGAAGTTGATTTGAATTAAATTTGAGGTTTGACCATATTTTGATTATTTTATTTTGCATTTATTTTTAATTCAAAAAATACCAAAAATTATGATTGACTTGTTGACTTGTAATCTTCATTTCTTTTCTGTTTAGCATTGATTGATGATGACTTGGTTCATATTTGATCAATTGAGTTTGATACTTGAATTCTCTTTCCCTCCCTTTCATCTTCATCCCATTCTTTTCATCATTTGGCCAATGAGTTAATGTCTTATGGTTGGTCTTGACAATGAGAGGTTTAACCTTCTTTGATCTAAACCAAACTCAACTTGATCCAAGATCAAGTGAGTTGTTTTGTGTCCAAGATAGGTTGCTTCTTGGTCAAGCAAATAACCTAAAGTCCATACAAGGCCCTTCTCCTTTTGTTTTGGCATGACAAGTTTGTGGAGCTTGGCTTACTAGTCATGATCTCTAACTTGTGTTTATTTGCCTATAGTTTTATTGACCGACCTCAGATAGGTGTGACTACTACATTAGTCCACTTACGATTGCTTAACATGGCGCTACATTGTCTTATGACAAACTAACATAACTTCACTAATTACTAACTTTAATTTGAGTATTTAATTTCTTGCCCTTTACTTTTAATGCCATTTATTTCTTGCTCATTTATTCATATTGCTTTTCATTTTGCTCACTTGAGCATATTTTATGTTTATGTCATTTGTCTTTTGCTCATTTGAGCTCATTATTCTATATAAATATATTGTTGTCTTGTGATTGTTTTGTCTTTGTTTTGTGTGAACCTAATGCAAAAAGGAGAAAGGACTTAGAATTAGGACATACCCATGCTTAAAGGAGTTCAAGAGCAACTAGGCCTCATGCCTTTAGAATGCTAAACTTGTTGAAGAGCAACTAGGCCTCATGCCTTTAGAATGCTAAATTTCAAAGTTGACTTTAAAGGACTTCTCATCTAAACTTATTCTTTGTCCATTCCCCTTATTGTGTTGTGAACTTTTTGGTGTTTGCTCTTGTGTGATAGGGATTCCATTTTGGGATAGTAAAAAGGACCATTGTCATGAGTAGCCAAGTTAAGAGAGACAAGCCAAATGGAGATCCTAGGAGCTTGAACCCAAGTTGTTTGATTGCTTGTGTGTTTGCTAAGTCCAAAAGAAAGGAGCATCTTGAATTATCTCTATGATTTCAAGAAAAGGAACTCCAAGGGTTTATCTTTTCTCTTTCATCTTTGTATGCTTTAGGACTAGCCCTTATCTTCTTCTCCTCACTCTAACCAAGCCAAAAATCTTTTTCTTCAAACTTTGACTTTGTTTCAAACTAGAAACCTAGGCCTTATGCCTTTGACTTTTCAAAACCATTTTTCATTAATACTCATTGTGAATGAATCTTAATCCTACTTTGACTTCATTTTTGTAAATACATCTAACTTGTAAATGTAACTCACTTCAAGTTGTTTTGTGGTCCCAATGGACACCTTATTAAAACCTTTTCATAAACATTAGTCATAGGTTTGAGTTATCATAGTGGTTGATGTAAATCTCACATCATCCTTAGTGATTGGATTATAAGTCTTCCATACTTATTATAGGGTTAACCCCTCACTAGTATGTTGAAGTCTTCCTCACACGGTGGATTGTTGGTTTAGGTTGAGTTTTCTCCCCTTTATAACAAAAGACCTTAAGACTTTTGGTCAAATCAATTCACCAATCTTTGAGATTTTTACCCCGAACTACGAGGTTTTGATCCTCCTTTGTGATGGTACGTAGGCAATGGGTTCATCCCTTCAAACAACAAACTTGTAAATATAATTTATTCTCTTCTCATCCCTCCAATCTTTTGTACAAATATTTTCACAAATACCAACCTACAACACATATTTGCAAAAAGGGTTCCCTTAGAGTACTAAGGATGCTTTGGGTGCGTAAAACCTTCCCATTTCATAACCAACCCCCTTACCCAGATCTCTGACATTTTTATTAGTTTTTTATTTGAAAAACTTCTTACCTTGGCTTTTGTTCGCTTTTTAGCCTTTCCTTTGGACAAATAAAAGTGCGGTGGCGACTCGAATTGTATGTTTACTTTTGGTTTAGTCAATAAACCTAAAGGTAACGAAAACCCCGCTACACTTCCCAAGCATGTAAATTTAACCTCAAGGCTCATTTAGACTTGGTTTTTTATGCATCATGTTCTACTCCTTTAAGTAATCATTTGGCTCAAAGAAAATTAGAAAATGCACGAGTGAATTGTAATTGTCTAAAGCATGAACATGGTGACCAAAACTCTAGTTTGCACTGTGACCTATAATGTGGAATCATGCCAAAATCAACTTGGGATCACCTCTCATGCTTGCAAGCTTGTTTCCCATGACCAAACGCATCTGACCATAACACAAAATGATTGGTAAAGTGCCAAAATCACGAGTTTGGTGCCAAATTTTCACACGAATTCAGATCCAGTTCACACGTATTTGAATTCCAACACATTCCCTATAAATAGATGAAGGTTTTGCCTAATTTACCAAGCTTGAAGATCCATGAAACCCATATCTCACTGAAACTCAAAAGCACCCAAAAAACAGTTTATGGTTTCATTGATTCAAGCTCTTACCTTTGAGTTCCTTTTCCCATAAAGCTTCGTCAACCTCCTTAGAACTTTCTCCAACTGGAACCGAGCTTTGATACTGCCTGATTTGCTTTGACCATTTCCACCATTGTTGACCCCGAGCTTCAATTTGGACAAGGTAGTTACGAGTGAAGTTACACTTCAAGCAAGTTACCATTCTCTTTGTGTTGTTCCACTGATTGAAAGCCCTTATCTATCTTTTAATTAGCTTTTGATTTGGTAATTTAATTTAACTTTGAAGTCTTAGGGTTCTTCACGAGTTTGAGAAAATTCTCTCTTCTCAAAACAAATTAATTTCTTTGATATAGAGATATAAGGACGATGATGTAGAAGCTTGCACGCATAGTATTTGAGCTAAAAACTCCCAGTTCTTGAATTTTCAAAATCATAAATCCGGAGGTTGAAGATGAGGTTTTACGCGCGCTTCAGAGGGAAAATTTGGATCCCTGGCAATCAGAATGTGTCATCTTCCATAGTCGTTGTATTCAAATGTTTTATTTTATTTTTTTATTTCATTTAATTCATTTTCTTCCAAAATTTATTTTAACTAACATCTTTATTTTTTTTATTCCAACTTTTTTATAATTTCATAAATATATTATCTACCACATATAATTTTTTCAGATTTTTAAAATCTTGTTTGCATTTAATTCATATTTTCTTTTATTTTCTATTTAATTTTCATTTAATAATTTTATTTTAATAATTTTTGAATGTTTTTCATCCCAACTTTTGAGGTTAAGTTACTTATGATTTTTTTGACCTTCTCCATTTTTCTTGGATTTTTATTTCGTGTTTTATTACTTCTTTGACATTTCCTCTTACTAATCATTTTTAAATCATTATTAAATCAGTTTTTGATCATTTTTATTCATTTTTATTATTCACTTGATGTTTTGACTTAAGTTGGTTGTTTGGATGATGAGGTCTTCCACATCTCAAATCATTGATAGATGGACTTGAGGTTGATTCAACCTTCTCTGATTCAAAATTGTTGACAGATGATCATGAGTTATCTTTAATACTTTGCATCAGTGATAGGGTATCCCTCAATGCGCTATATTGTGAGTCCTTTGATTTATGGATATAATGATCCATATATGATTGCCTTAGTTCCTCCTTCTCTATCTTCATCCATCTCTTCTCTTATTTTATTTTGATCATTGTGTGACATGTTATAGGAGATTAACTTTGTGTTAATTCTCTAACATGTCTAACACATACATTGTTTTTGACCGACCTCAGATAGGTATAACTTCTACATAAGCCTACTTATGATTTCTTAATATAACGCTAAATTATACCGACACAAATTAATAGATCGTTAACTTCTAACCTTAATCAATGACATTTAATTATTGCCATTTAATCATTGCCCTTTAATTCAAGTCATTTACTCTTATGCCATTTACTTAACACACTTTACTTTTATGTCTCATTAATCATCATCTGACTTCATACTCTATTCATTTTCCTTATTCATATGTTGCTTATTTTGTTTGATTGATTTGCTTGTTAATCTTAATGAATCAAAACATGATAAAGTGACTTTGACTTGATCTTAAACCTTTGCTTGATTTGGAGTGTTTATGGCCTCTTGGACATTGGACTTGGAATTAGGTTTTAAATCATTTGCCTGACTTGGAGTGACCTTGGACCCATGAACCTTGTGGACACTTTGACTTGCCTTTGTTCATGTTGAACTTTGGAGCTTGTTTGTTTTTATTCATCTATTTCATGCCTTTTTCGTATTGCATTCACCTACTTATGCTTAGCACATATTAGCACACACATGGATTTCTCTTGGGCTATCTAACAATGGGATATAGGATAGTACCCTTTGCACTCACATGGATTTCTCTTGTGCTACCTAACAATGAGACCTTAGACTAGTCTTTGTATGATCATGCATATATGTTTGTTCCCCAATCTCATTCCTTTGATTTGGCTCGATCAAATTCCACTTTGATTAATTAGATCCTTTCATATGATACACTTCCTCTTTGTCTTTATAAAGTGATCATAAGTCCCTTGGTAATTTGATGGGACTTATCTCTATTACTTTTGAACTTCATCCTCTTAGCAAGTACAAGACTCCTAGTAGATCACAGATCTCTTCAGCAGATCTCAATCATCTGACTCATCCCTAGAAGCATCTCTAGGGATCCTGCTTCAACAACTTCTCAGAGTTTGACTAGGCTTTCATGCCAGGAGCCTTAAGCAATAGATAATGATGAGATGGGATCTTCCCTACACTTGTCTAGGATATCTCTGAGTACGGGACGAATGACCCAGTTGCTCAGAGTATTTGTCTCTGTTCATAGACTTTAGTACAATTCCAGTCAATTCACTGATAAGTCTGCAACTAGCCATGTGGCTCTTTTATCTCCATTTCTTGGTTATGACACCATAATTCAGGGACACACCTTCATGGTTAACCTCTTATCCTCTCCCGTTTTAAATACCATTCCCTTACCATGTTAAACTCAGTTCTTTGGTAAGAGCCTTGTAATGTTAGTCCATGTGTTTAACAAGTTCATATTTTTCTTTGTTATCATGTGAGACCTTGTGCTTTGGTAAGACCCTTGTCATGTTAGTCCATGTGCTTTGATTTGAAAAGTTTCTATTTTTATTTCTTACCATGTGAGACCATGTACTTTGGTAAGACCCTTGTCATGTTAGTCCTTATGCTTTGACAAGTTCCTGTTTTTGTTTCTTACCATGTGAGACTCTGTGCTTTGGTAAGACCTTTGTCATGTTAGTCCCTATGCTTTGACAAGTTTCTATTTTTCTTTCTTACCATGTTAGACCCGGTTCTTTGGTAAGACCCTTGTCATGTTAGACCCTGTGCTTTGACAAATTCCTGTTTTTCTCCCTTACCATATGAGACCCAGTGATTTGGTAAGATCTATGTCATGTTAGACTCAGTGCTTTAACAGGTTCCTGCTTTCTTTACTTACCATGTCAGTCCCCGTGCTTTGGTAAGTCTTTTCTTTCCGGTTTAAACATCACCCTCAATCATTTATTTTTCTGGTCTTTATCCTCCGAACTATGGAGCCATGACTTCCTCATTTCACTATGAGGATACTTATGTACGAGGATGCGAATCTTTGGCGAACACTTTTTCCTCTTTCTTTTCTTTCTCTGGTTCTCTGAACTACGAGGATCTGGATTTCTCATTTGACTATGAGAATACTTAGGCATGAAGGTCCCAATCCTCCTCGAGCACTCACATTGTAACTCATTTTCTATTTTGCAGGTACATGAAGATAGCAATATTCATTCAAGCAAGAGCATTCAAAATGATTTACATGGGGTACCATGGATGTGAGGGGTGTTAATATTTTCCACTTGCATGACCAACTTCCTTATCCGTTTCTCTGTTTTCCCTTTGTATTTTAATGATATTTTCCCTTCCTTGTTTTAGGATAAATAAAGTTTGGTGGCGACTCTGTTATATGTTCGATCGTGTGATGCGTTTGAGCATATTTCACGTAGTTCCATACCCTTCTTGCATGTTTCGTCTTTTTCCTCCTTGATTCAAATTTAAAATGATGGAGTTTGCTTTGTGTATTTATGGAAATTGGTCTCTGATATCGTCTTCTTCTTCTGTTTTAAAGGGCTTTTGCTGGGATATTGTTGTGTTTTGGAAGGAAATAAACTAAAACTTGTTATGTTTTAATTTAAGAGAAACACTTTTCACTACGGTTGATAATAATAATCGTAGTGATATCTTATACATGTTACCATGATTTCAATGTCTACCCATTGGTGAATGATATAGGAAATTGTCTCTAAACGCTCACAAGCGTGTGATTCACCTTTTTACTAAACCTAACTCATTTCACCTTCAAACTTCATATTCCATTCTTCAAAAGTTAATACAATATATTGAAAAACTTGGTTTAAAGATTAATGGTAAGTTTAACTTTATCAAGTACACAATATGATTGAACCTTAACATATAACTTTAAGACCAAATTTTTAAGATAGTAAAAATTAATGAAGACATTTCCCCCAAAGCATCCATGAGATTGTAAAAATATGATGTAGTAAAAATTAAACTCTGTGTGAGATTGTGAAAATTAAACTATCCATGAGATATTCCACACAAAAGCGACCATGACATTATAAAAACGAACGCCACATTTCTCAACGGTTGGAAAGCATGATTGTGGTGAAAAACAATTTAATTTTAATATAAATATAAAAATTAAGGGGGCAGCCCTTTTTTTTAATGAAAGAAATAAAAAATTATTGGTGCTGGAATTAGAAGAGTATCACTCATATCTATAACCGCAGTTGTTAGGTTGTACCGTGGTGAAAAATGATTTTATACTAAATAAAAATAATAAAGGCGCCATATTTCACTATGAAAAAAATGTTTTAATTTTAATATAAATAAAAAAATTAAGGGCAGACTTCTTTTTGGTAACGAAAAAAGAAAAATTAATGATGATTGGATTCAAACATGTCACTCCTAATCTATCACCATAGTTGTTAGACTTGACAGTGATAAAAAAATTTTAATAAATAAAAATAGAGACATCTAAATATAAGTTATTAATTTGTTATTAATGATGATGAAAATAAGAAGATATTACGAAGTGCATATTTTGTAATAGTATTGGGATCAATTGACGTACAACTATTACCCTATTATTATACTAAAATTTATTTAGAGTGTTGACGTAGATTTCAACATGAGCTCAATAAAGATTAAATTTTTATTATTTAACAAAATATTTGATTATATGCAATTCAAATGTTGGTAATAAATTATACCATAAAATAAAATATTGTATAAAAATATACAACATGATTTTATTTATAATACATAATATAAATAAATAGTTGTGATTGAATCCAAACAGACTGTTTACATTCATTTAATTTAACTAACATAAATTTATTTATTTATTACTCCCACTTCTCATTTTATTTATTTTTAAAATATAATAATATTCAAGAAATATAATTATTTTAATAAATTATAATTTATCTTTCTCATATAAAATTATCTAACTTTTAATTTGTATGAAATGATTAAATGACTAATAATTCAAAAATAATGTAATATACTTGTGAAATTGAATGTATGTTTATAAGAAAAAGCTACAAATATTTAGATGGTAAGTGCTATTAAAAATGAAATATTATGACTTTTTCAATTGAAGAGGGGAAACTAAAAAACGATTTTACAAAAAATTATTCCAAAAAAATAATAAAAAAGTAAAAAATGTATTTATTAAGAATTATTTCTCCCAAAAGATATAAGAAAAGGTAATGTATTCAATTTATTTCATTGACCACATACATTTTATATTGATTAAATTATATATTACTTCATTTGTTTTTTAACATTTGTCTATATATAAATAATATACTAAACTCTGGTCTATGAAAATTAAGTCATCAGTGAAAGAAAATGTCAAAAATGATCAATATCTTATTATTGATTATGTGTTTGGTGATTAATAGTACTAGCTATAGAGATCATGGTATGCAGAGTGGGCTGAAAGATGAAGATTTGGAATTGGAGAGGCAACTAAATATCCTTAACAAATCTCCTATAAAGAGTTTTCATGTATTTACACATAATTTGTTGGTGGTTTAGGTCATCTTAATTTGATTTATTATTCTAATATTTATTTTTTATTGAATTTCAATGGTTTTTATAGATAAAATCAGGATACATAGTCGATTGTATTGATATTAACAAACAACCTGCTTTTGATCATCCTTTATTGAAAAATCACAAGTTGCAGGTAAAACAATTATTGTATATTATTTTCAATTTCTTTTATTACTTATACAGTTTGTTTCAATGATTATTTTTGTTTTTTTTTTATGATAGAGAAAACCAATTTTTGAAAGAAATATTACTGAAAGAAGAATTCAAAATTCATCAGAAAAGTCTAGATTCATTCTTGAGACAGTTAGGTGTCCTCAAGGAACAGTTCCTATCCGAAGAACACACAAAAATGATTTAATTCAAGGCAAATATCTATTCAATGCTGAAAATCTAACTCAAAATAGTGCCCTTAATCATGTAAGTTTTTTCGAATATTATATACTAAAAATTAATTTTTATTTATATAATTAATATTTATAACTTTTTCAAGTTAATGAATATGTTAAAATTGTAGTTTGCTCGACTGAATCTTAAACATGTAAATGCTCCTTATTATGGAGCTAGTGGAACTACTAGTGTTTGGAATCCAAAAGTTTATAAGGGTCAATCAAGTAGCGGTAACTTATATGTTCTAAATGGAGAAGGAGATAATCTTAATAAAATTTCGATTGGATGGCATGTGAGTTTTAATTTAATTTATAATTCTAGTTTTCTTTTTTTCTATAAACATGCATGTATTTATAGATACAACTTTGATATTTAATTGAATTTGAAAACATATAATTTATTTTATAATTTATCTCATATTTGTTAGGTGTCTCCGCTATTATATAATAATGGTGAAACTCATTTATACTCGTTCTGGGCGGTAAGTTAATGTTTATATATTATTTAATATTCACTAATTTATATTATACTAATTATTTTACATAAATGATAACTTTTCTCCCACCACAAATACTTGATTATTATATCTTCAACCAATTAGTTATCACCATTTCATTTTATTATATATAATTATTTATGAAATATTTAAATTGTAGATGTTTTCAATGCATTTTAGCTTAAAGATAACTCTACAATATTTTTGAAATTGTTAAATAAAAATGCTCCTTTCACATAAAATTGTTATGAATATATTTATTATTTTATTCAATGTTTCTTATATTTTTTTGAATCTTTTATATGTAATTTTGTTTGAAAATCAAAATATTTGGTTTTAAAAATTCTAACATGTATTAAAAAAATACAGTCAGGTAAAAATGGATGTTTCAATATGTTGTGCAAGGGTTTCATTCAAGTTGACCGAACATTTTATTTGGGTTCACATATATCTAAGACATCTACCTATGGAGGAGATATTTACGAAGTTCGGCTTCAAATTTCTAAGGTCATCTCTTTACATAAAATCTCATATATATATATATATATATATATATATATATATATATATATATATATATATATATATATATATATATATATATATATATATATATATATATATTATATATTATATAATATATATATATATATATATAATATATATATATATATATATATACACACACGGCGATCGACTTATTGTAAGAGTAATTTTTTTAATTTATTTCAAATTATAATCATTAAAATTGAATCTAATATAATGGTTGATTAAGTAAAAATATTAATTAATAATTAGATTAAATTTAATTTGAAGTAAGTTAAAAAAAATTATTTTAAAATAGTTGATCATATATATATATATATATATATATATATATTATATATATATTATCTAGTGATGAAGTTCAAAGAGATTTAATTTAAAATTTATACAAATTTTAATATTATTTAGTATATTTCTTATATGAGATTAAATTCTTAAAATTTAATCATAAATATTTGATATTTTACAATCTAACAGTAAAATCATTAAATGTTATGCTTTTCAGGATAATACAGGCAATTGGTGGTTAAAAGTTAGAGATAAAGATATTGGATATTTTCCCGCAGCTTTATTCTCCATCTTGTACGAAGCTGATCAAGTAGGATGGGGTGGATATACAGTTACTCCTGCGGGTACTACTAGTCCTGCAATGGGTTCCGGATATTATCCTGATGAAGACGTCACTCATGCATCTTATTTTAAGTTTATTAAATATCTAAATATAATTAGAGAGCCTTACGATCCTTTTCCATTTATCGTAGATAGCTACAATGATGCTCCTAAATGCTATGGACTTACAAACTATGAAGATAAGAGAAAGGATTTAGGATATTTTTTTCAATTTGGTGGACCGGGTGGTAATTGTAGAAGTTAACTACAGTAAACAGGTTTTGTTATATGTAATAAAGATTTCTAATGATATGCATTTGTCTTTTTAAATAAATATATTTTAAAAATGTTAAATTTAGATTTTTAAAGGTTTTTATGGTCTAATAATGTAAAATATTACTCTTCAATTATATAAAAGTAAAAATATAAAATGCTTTTACTTTATTAGGTAGTAATAAGTAGTATTAAAGTATATGTAAATATTAGAAGGAACTTTTGAATTGTCTACTATTTTAATACTCAACTAATAAAACCATTATTATTATTTATGTGTAAATATATTTTGTTCTCTCTTAAAAGCTCATCTATATTACACATTTGCTTAGTAATAAAACCTTTTTAATAAAGGACACATCATTTTATTATTTTATCTTTAGCCAATCATAATCACTACACTGGTTTTTCTACAAACATTTTTTAAGAGGTTAATCATATTTTTATTATATTGAAAAAAGAATAAAACCATATTTCACAAAAATAAATTTAAAAAAGAATAAAACATATTTCACAAAAATAAACAAATAAAAATACATTTTATATTAAAAAAATTATAAATAAACAAATAGATATCATATTTATAAAAAAACAAATATAATATATTCTTAAAAAAGTGATCAAATAGAACTATATGTATGTAACACGTCCAAATTTAGGAGACATATTATACACTTGATCCACTATCATTATGTAAACTGGCTATCCAAAGAAAATTATTATTTTTTTGAAATTAAAAAATTGCAGGCATTAAAATTAAATATAATGAGGATTAAGCAACATTAAATGAAAATGCAAAGTAATAATATCAGTTAATTTTCTAACGGCTAATTTTTATGTATTATGATTTAGAATTTTTTTTAATTTTTTGTTGTCTTAAATAAATCTTTTAATCTTTTTTATTTTTTAATAAATCCATATTGTAATTAAAGATCCTTAACGGTATCCGAGGGCACTAGTTTACATTTCCATTTTTTTTATTATGTAATTTTTCTAAAGAAACATCTATTGTTCTTTCCTTCGATTTCAAGTAGTAAATGCATGAATAAATTTGATAGCAAGTGATTCTAAGTTTCTCTCATTATTAATGAAGTTCAAATTTCGGACACTGGTGATTTCTTCAGTTCTAAGTCATCATGTTCAACTCAATGGGGCATCTTGTTCCGAAGGCTTTTTGGTCTCATTCTTTTTGTAATGTGTTGTCATTATAACAAAGATTACAATGTTTCAAGAGAGGTTTCATTTGGATTCTTGAGAACAAAGTTATGGCATGTTGAAGTTGGCATGAAAAATTGGTTATGTAACTTAGAAAAAATTCAAGTGTCCAATGCTTGAAAATGACTCGTAATGTCTCAATGGATTCTATGGTCTTCCAAACATAATTTGACCTTAATCATATAAGGAAAACTTGTAGAGGGAATCACAAATGACATTGTGCTAAAAGAATTTTCCTCCAATGTTGAGATTTGAAGAAGTTATGAATCTTGAAAGTTTAGAAAAAGTCATTTGAAAATAGGTCAAATTTCACTAAGTCCACAAATGACATATAATGTCTCCAAACTTTTGTTGATCCTCCAAGCATAATTGGATCTTGTCATGTAAAGAGAAGTTGTAGAAGATGTTTGATAGCAGTCATATGAAAAAACAAGCATTCAAAAATATTGAGAATTGAAGGAGTTGTGATCCTTGGAACATTGACTTCAAATGTTGACTTTTTGGTTAAACCACTTGGAACAAGCTTGTGTACTTGGACTTTCCTTGCATTTCAAAACACATGGGTGATCATATGAACTCAAAATAAGGTGTCCTTCAATGTCTCTTGATTAATTTGCTCAAAGTTTGAAGTTACTTGTTGAATAAGACATAGAAATAAACACATGAACCTTTGACTTTCCTTGAGAAGTAAGCAACAAAACTTTGATGTATTCTTGCTCAAAATGAGATTGAAAGGTGCTTTAAAGCCTTTGAGATCATGCATTTAAAGATAGACCCCCCCTCTTGAGAATTAATCGATATCTTACAAAATAAAAACAAAACATATTTTTGCTATTTTGATTAGTGGTTAAATAAACAATGGACATGTAAACACAAAAGTAAAAACATCAACAAAGAGGTACTTGATGATCCCTGCAATAGCATAACCCAAAGATGAGAGGGAGAGGGACCAAGAAGTGACCTTCTTTATGTTCAAGGATGTCAATAGTATGTGGGATCTTAGAGTTAAAAATTAGGGTATGACAAACATCAACTGAAAATGCAGTAACAACACGAAGACTTTATGATGCAGATGATGCAGCAGATGCAGGTTACCTAGCCAACTTCTCAACAGATGCAAAACAATGAACAACCTCCATAGAAGAATGCAAGAAACATGGGTCTTTAAGAATTTTATCAAATGACTCCTTCGGAATTCCACTGAGATTTAGATCCTCTTTAGCTCACTATTGGCTTACCAACATAGAGAGGATCTTTGAAGTAACATCATGTACTAAAGAGAACAAAGTAGTTTGTGCCACCCAGATGTTCAGGGGACCTAAAACTTGGTGGTGGATGAATGTGTCTGCTATGATGACAACTATGGGGGTTACCAAATATTTGGAACACTTTAAGGAAGCTGTGTTAGACAAGTATTTTCCAAAATGTATAAGAGCCAATAAAGAGTTAGAATTTTAACTTCTTCGACAAGGTTACATGATCGTGGCAGAATTTGCAGCAAAGTTTGAAGACATGGCAACCCAATCGAGTCAGACCCTTTATGTTTCAGATGAGCGTTGGAAGATTAATCCATTTAAGATCAGTATTAGAGGGGAGATCAAGCATATGGTGGATCAAGAACGTTATAACACCTGTGCAAATTTACTTGACCAATGTTATATAATTGAGCATAATTTGAAGAAGATTCCACAAGAGAGGGAGAAATTCAGGAAGTGTCGGGGTGATCATGGGAGGACTAGCCAACATATGAAGCCAAGAGGATCACCATCCAAAAGAAGAAAAAAAAGGTCAGAATGTGAGACCAATTAAATACACGCAGTTTCATAAGTGCAAGAAGTACCATCTTGGGGATTGTTAGCTTAGGTCCATGACATGATATGTTTGTCAGAAGGTAGACCACTTAGCCAGAGATTGTTCCAATAAGTAGATCCAAGTACACCATGGATGCAACGAAGGCGAAAAGCAAAATAAATGTGATAACATATACGTGTTATGTGAATGAGCGGCCTTAGTTGTTCTTATTGATTTACACACTATTTCATTTCCGCCTAGTATGTTAATAGGATATGGTTAGAAGTGGTGCAATTATGATCCCTGATGACCATCACCACTCCTAATGATGACATTGTAGATACTTCCTGAAAGTGTGAGAGTTGTCATGTTATTGTAGAAGGTCTTACTTTCTTGAATGATCTATTTTGCTTACTTCTCAAGAGAATGAATATGGTTTTGGTAATCGATTAACTTTTCCTCTAATTTAATGTATATCAATTGTAAGAAGAATACTCTTTCATTCCTAAGGAATCAATGACTTCAGAGGAAATGGTGTCTAAAATATTAGAAGGTATTGTTAATTTGATTCATTTCCTCTTTTCAGAAGATAAAGCCTTTATTTTGATCATAACCATGGATTCAAATGAGAGAAAAGATGTTTCTTCAATCCCTATGGTGGATGAGTTTTAAAATGTGTTTCCAGAGGATGTCACTTCCTTGCCTCCTGAAAGAGAAGTGGAGTTCTCTATAAATATATTCCCAAGGACAACATCACCGTCTATTGCATCTTACAGGATATCTCCAATAGACTCGTGGGAGGTGAAGATACAATTAGAAGAGTTACTAGAGGATCATTTTATCCGACCTGGTGTGAATCCCTGGGGTGCTCATGTTCTTTTGGTAAAGAAGAAGGATAATGGTATGCGGCTATGTATCGACAACCTTCAATTGAATAAAGTGACCATTAAGAAAAAATATCATTTCCCTCAAATTAATGACCTCATAGATCAGTTGAAAGGATCCTGAGTGTTCTCAAATATTGATCTACAATATGGATATCATCAAATTCGGTTGAAGAGTTCATACACTCCTAAGACCGAATTATGAACCCGATATGGACATCACCATATATTAACAGCTTAATTATGTGATTCTAGATGCACATATTTTTTGGTTGTTACACTAATTATGTTTGATTCATGATTAATGATTTAATCAAGATCCGTTCATCGATATTGTTCCGCTAAAAGGATCAAAATTTTGAAAAACCCCTTTTAAATCCCTTCACTTCTAGTTGTGGTTTATGCATTCGATAAAATTAGCTCACATCTGATATGATCTAAGTTATATTCTACACTAATCATACGACTTTGAGGTATTTGCTTGTTAAAGAGGAATCAAAGGCAAGGCTACTAAGATGATCTTTCTACTCCCAAATTTGCTTTAGAGATTAAGGACAAGTAGAGGTGCGAAAAGAACGTAATTGCTCATTTTTTAGATTGAGACAAATAAATGAAACTAAAGAGGAACAACAGATAGAAGATGAGCTCTATGATGAACACATCCTAACTATAAGGCACCATGGTTTACTGATTATGCGAATTATTTGGTAGGTCGTACTTTCCCTTCATATTTTAACTTTAATCAAAAGAAAATTATTTTGTATGAATGTAGATTATTTATACGGATGATTCTTTCCTTTATAAAAGAAGAGTCGGGGGTTTAATTAGAAGATGTGTACTAGATAAATATAAAATAAAGATACTAAAACGATATCATGATTCTAATATGGGGTCCTTTTAATGGAGATCGTACAATTGCAAAAGTACTCAAATCATAAATATATGGCCGTCTTTATTATGGATGCATTCTATCATGTCAAAGAGTGTGATTATTGTCAATAAATTGGAAGTTTTTTTAAAGAAGAATGAGATGCCACAAAACTCTACGAAGGAAGTAAACCAGATTGATCTTTAGGGAATGGACTTCATGGACGCATTTTCTCCTTCATTTGGTAACAATTACATCTTAGTTACAATTGAATACATATCAAAATGAGTAGAAGTTGTACCACCTTTAATAAATGACACTAAGGTAGTGATCAACTTCCTCAAGAATAATATCTTCTCAAGATTTGGGATACCTAGGGAATTAGAGAGTGATGAAGAAACACATTTCTTGAATCGGAAATAGATAGCTTACTAAGAAACTATAACGCTAATAATAGGATAGTAGTGCCATATCATCTTCAAATAAGTGGGAAAGTGGAACTCTAACAAAAAAAAAACCAAATATTGAGAAAATTGTGAATACAAGCTTGATGATGCATTGTAAATATATTGTATAACTTTCAAAACACCAATAATGTCTTCTTATCTAAATCATTCGAGTAATATTAAAGTTATTTTTATTATGAATTTTAGTGAATTTGTAAGAGATTATTTAGTAGTTTTGATGCTGAATTTTAGGGACTTAAAGTGGATTATGACGGGGTTTTGTTGCTGAATTTTAGTGGGTTTAGAATGGATTATAAAGTTGTTCTAATGCTGAATTTTAGTGAATTGTAAGAGATTATTTAGTGTTTTGATGCTGAATTTTAGAGAACATAAAGTGGAATATGATGTGGTTTTGCTTCTGAATTTTATTGGATTTAAAATGGATCGCAAAGTGATTTTTATACCGAATTTTAGTGAAGTTATAAGAGATTGTTTAACAGTTTTGATATTAGAGAACTTAAAGTGGATTCTTTTTTATTTTATGAATTTTAGTAAATTTAGAATAAGCTATATATAGCATGGTTAAGATGCTTAGTTTTGTGATCAAGAACTAGGATATGGCAAGGTAGAAATTATGAATTTTTATGAATTGAAACCAGAATATGATAAGGTTGAAATGCTGTTTTTTTCATGAACTAGATCTTAAATATGATATAAAGCTCAGTATCAGCAAAAATGAACAAGATAACAAGTATTCCGGAATAAGCAGAAAGTCATCTCGCTTGGATATTGTTTCACTCTCTTAATGTGTTGTATCTCTTTTGTTGATTATTTATTATTATAGTCCAAAGGTTATGTATTAAATCATGATTTATGATTTTATGTAATAATAATAACAACAATAATAATAATAATAATAATAATAATAATAATAATGAGAGTTTTATATTATTTTGTTTTATTTTTATTGAACAAAAGGCAATATTCAACCATTCTCTTATTTATATATGTAACATAAATATCTCAATAAAATATATATGCATTGTTATTATATTTAAATTTTTAAATTTTTTTTTGACTTTCATTATTATACTTCTTAAATAAATTAAAAAGTTTTTCAAATATTGTTTTATAGCATTTTTAGTAATAATTCAATAAACTTTAGTTAAATAATTATTTTTAACATAGTATAATTATCTAAATAAATATTATAAATATATAAGAAATACATAGAATAATTTGATGAAATTCACTTAATATTTAATTTACTTTTGAATTAAGTTTTTCATACATTTTATTTTTCACAAAATATTTTTAACTTTTTATTATTATTATTATTATTATTATTATTATTATTATTATTATCATTAGACTAAATTACAGTCCCCATATTTTATTTAACATTTCCATATTAACGTATAATTATTTATTTATAGAATTCCACAAAAGATTCCAATATAAATATTTTTGATGATTTCACTAGTGAAAGTGAAACGATATTTAAAAATACATATATTGTCAATTTTAAGTGTAAATTATGAGATAAATATTATTTTTTAATTTAAAGTAGAAAGATTACTTTTATGAATCAGCTAAAATAAGGGATTGAAAATCTATCTAAGCCTTATTATATTATTATTATTATTATTATTATTATATTTATTATTATTATTATATTATTATTATTATTATTATTATAGTTCATTTGTGATAAATATTTTTGAAAGAGATTAGTCTAATATTATCTTTTACAAAAGTTTTGCCTTTCTAGATTATATATGGACATAGATATATTTGATAGAGGTCCAAAAAACTTTTTCAATATTATACATATCATGATCAAATAAAAATAATTTCTATTCATAACATTAATTTGAATAATATTTTTTTAAAATATAAAATTTTAATGATCGAATTAGTGAAATATATTATACATAGCATGATCAAATAAAAATAATTTCTATTCATAACATTAATTTGAATAATATTTTTTTAAAATATAAAATTTTAATGATCGAATTAGTGAAATTGTGATTTAAATTATAGCTCTTGATATCGATAATGTTGGAGGAGATTTTTCACTAGGGAGCATTGAACATAGTGGGACTTTCTTTTCTAGAGCAACACATTTGAGACACACACCACATATTCACCTAAAACCTTAAGGTAATAGGTGAGTGGGTTCTCTCACTTATAAATGCTCAAGTCTCCACATTATCAACCAATGTGGAACTATTATCCACAATACTCACACTTGACACATTCTCAACACTCCCCCTCAAGTGAGTCCACAATGCTCCCCCTCAAGTGAAAGCTCTACTTACTTCTCTTGTATCGCACCGAACGTTTCTTATTCACCCTCCTTGCACCGTTGACACTCTTCAACGAAACGTTTCTTATTCACCCTCCTGGCGCCGTTGACTTTCGATACAAGTAACCTGGTCCCTTTCTGAAACCAAAGGCTCGTGATACCATTTGTTGGGGGAGATTTTTCACTAGGGAGCATTGAACATAGTGAGATATCCTTTTTCTAGAGCAACACCTTTGAGAGACACACCACATATTCACCCAAAACCTTATGCACCATGTTCATTATTGTACGATTTTCCCTCTCGGCAACCCCGTTTTGTTGAGGCGTATACGGAGGCACCACCTCACGTACAATTCCCTCAAGATCACAAAACTTCCCAAACTCACTAGAGGCATACTCACATCCATCATCCATTTTGAGAATTTTGAGCTTCTGACCGCTTTTGCGCTCCACCATGGATTTGAAATTCTTGAAAACTCCAAATACCTCCTCTTTTCTCTTGATAAGATATGTCCAAAGCTTCCTACTAAAATCGTCATGAACGTAACAAAATATCGATTGCCACCATAAGTCTCTACTTACATCGATCCGCAAACGTCGGAACATACCACCTCAAGTAAGCCTTTGGTTCTTCGACCCGCATCTTTGCTAAACACATTCTTGTGTTGTTTAGCCTTCACACATTCCTCACACAATTCAGTTGGAATACTAATGTGTGGCAACCTCGTTACCATTTCACTTTGTTGCAACTTTCTTAGATCCCTAAAATTAAGGTGACCAAGACGGTAATGCCATAACCACTCATCTCTACTTGCCGCGGTAGCTAGACAACGATGCTCCATAACCTTTAACTCAACCTTAAAGGTTCTATTGGCAGCCATCAGCGCTTTTAGAATCAACAGATAATGAGAAAAATAATGAGAGGGAGTGTGTGTGTTTTTAAAAAAAAATCTCAGTATGAAACAAATTTTAATTAATGCTTAAAAAGAAAAAGATATTAATGTTTAAATAACACAAATATATAGTTAACTAAATAAATATAAATCTTTAAATTTAAGAAGAAAAAAAGACAAAGCTTATTGTCCAATAAAAATTGCCACATGTCAATCAAAGGATCCTAATTTTTATAAATATTTTTATTTTAAAATAATTAATTTATTTATATTTAACTTTAATTTAAAATTCTATCCGTTTGATTGAAATATCACATAAAATACGAATTATATTTTATCGTAAAATTAAATTCCATGTGAATATGTATTTTAATAAAAAATTATAAATTTGATCGGACTATAATAAATAATTCTTTTGACATGTAAAACCTAATTGGGTTCACCTATCACCAGGTTCGGCCCAATCATATTGGAGGCCCTGTTCTAATTACAAAAATGGGCCCAAATTGTTTTTAAAATACAATTATAATAATTAAAAAAACATATAAAAAATATAATTATGTATTAATTAAAAATAAACTTAATTATAATTATTTTATGTTTTGATCGATCTTGATTTTTGTATATATTAAGTTTTTATCATAACATTTCTTTCAATTATTAAGTTTTTAAATAATATTTTAGTTATTTTTATTAATATTTATGAAAAAAATTCAAAATTTCAAAATTTGGGCCTCTTTAATATTTGGGGCCCTGTGTTGCAGCACATGTTGCACTTGCACAGGGTCGGCTCTGCCTATCACATGTCTATGTTTAATATTGTAGAAATATCACTTTAGATAAGTTGGGTCTAAATATATGTTTTATACTTACTGAGTTACATTTCAACAATATGGAAAACACTATATTAATAATATAACAATACAACATCAACATTGTCAACAATACAATAACAATCTAAATATAACAACACATTAACAATGAAATAACTAAAACAAAATATATAACATTCTCAACAATGCAAAAACAATTTCAATGTTACTCAATCACAAAAGATATAACATTAAATAAGAATAAAAATATATTCTTACGAATCAAGCTATTCTCAATATCACTTAAGCCCTAGTCAAGTTTTCATCAAGGGATGTTTATTCTATCATCATTATGGTTTGAAATTCAAGAAAACATCAAGTTGGTACAGAGGGGTGCAAGTTGGTTTGACCTAATTTGCAAGTATGCCATGCCTTTGGTCCAAACTCCATAACTTCTTCAATTTTTATCCAATTGCCAACCTTCTTTGAGCCAAATGTGACTTTTGGGATCCTCTACAACTTTGATTCAAGAATCAAACACCAATTCATTTATTAAATTCCTCATTTGTGCAAAGGATCAAGTTGGCAAAATGGGTCAAAACTTTGTCATGGCCACTAATTTCTACCCTTTCCATTTTTAGTTCAAGCATTCTTTTGATCCTATTTCTTTTGCATCTTATTAATATCATGTCAAAGATAATTTGGCACAAGTTTGGCTTAAAATGAATGAGGGAATCAAAAGTTATGATGTCATCAACTTGGGACCTCAAAATGAATAAACATGCATCATTATGCTTAACCAATTACCCAAACTAAAACTCAGTTACAACCTCAACTTCCTGTATGACCCTAATTTTGACCCTAATATCCCTCATGGCATCATGTTATTGCACAAGAGCATTGCCTCAAGGATCATAGCATGTTTGGCTCCTTAACCCTAGGGCTAGGACTTGTTTGAGTGTTTTGAAACCACCAAGCATGCTTGTATTGTGACTTCCCTGAAGAACTGGAAAGGATGCTCGAGCACGAGTCAAAGGCCCTTCAGCCACATCAAGAACCAGTGGAAACAATCAACCTTGGCACCGAGGAAGATAAGAAAGAGGTCAAAGTTGGGACTACCCTTGAGGAAAGCATCAAGGAAATATTGATCAAGTTGCTACATGAATATGTAGATGTATTTGCCTGGTCATATCAGGATATGTCGGGTTTAGATACTGACATTGTTGTCCACAAGCTACCACTACAGCCAGATTGTCCGCCGGTGAAGCAGAAGCTCCGAAGGGCAAGACCCGACATGGCTCTAAAGATTTGTGACAAGGTGAAACGTCAATTTGATGCTGGTTTTCTAGCAGTTGCAAAGTACCCTCAATGGGTAGCCAACATTGTTCCAGTACCCAAAAAGGATGGCAAGGTCAGGATGTGTGTTGATTATAGGGATTTAAACAAAGCTAGTCCAAAGGACGATTTCCCCCTGCCACATATTGACACTCTGGTAGACAACACTGCTAAGTTCGCAGTCTTCTCCTTTATGGACAGATTCTCGGGTTATAATCAAATCAAGATGGATCCAGAAGACATGGAAAAGACCACATTCATCACCCCTTGGGGAACATTTTGCTACAAGGTAATGCCATTCGGTCTCAAAAATGCTGGGGCAACTTACCAAAGAGCAATGGTCACTCTTTTCCATGATATGATGCACAAGGAAATTGAGGTTTATGTGGATGATATGATTGCAAAATCCCAAAGTGAAGAGGATCACATAGACCACTTGCAAAAGCTATTTGAGCGTCTTCGGAAATTTCGACTACGACTGAATCCTGCTAAATGCACCTTTGGTGTCCGATCTGGAAAGTTGCTTGGTTTCATTGTTAGTCAACGAGGAATTGAGGTAGATCCAGACAAGGTTAGGGCAATACAAGAAATGCCTGCTCCACGTACAGAGAAAGAAGTTAGAGGATTCCTGGGATGTTTGAACTACATCTCTAGGTTTATATCGCATATGACTGCTACGTGTGAACCTATATTCAAGTTGCTCAGGAAAGATCAAGCAGTTGAATGGAATTCTGACTGCCAAGTGGCTTTTGAGAAGATCAGACAATACCTGCAAGAGCCCCCTATTCTAATCCCACCTGTTCAGGGGAAACCACTCTTTATGTACTTAACTGTGCTTGAAAGGTCGATGGGATGTGTGCTGGGACAACATGACGAAACCGGTCGAAGGGAACATGCCATCTATTATCTAAGTAAGAGATTTACCGATTGTGAATCTCGATATTCACTCTTGGAGAAAACTTGTTGTGCTTTAGCATGGGCCGCTCGTCGTCTAAGACAATACATGATTTGCCACACTACTTTGTTGATCTCAAAAATGGATCCAATAAAGTACATCTTTGAAAAGCCCGCTTTGACTGGAAGACTCGCCCGTTGGCAGATGTTACTATCTGAGTATGACATCCAATATGTGTCTCAGAAAGCCATCAAAGGGAGTGTGTTGTCTGATTACTTGGCAAACCAGCCTGTTGAAGATTACCAGCCGTTGAAGTTTGACTTCCCTGATGAAGACATTATGGTAGTAAAAGATTGTGAAATCCCAGGACTTGATGAAGGACCTGAACCCGGAACTCGGTGGAAGCTCATGTTCGACGGTTCCTCCAATTACATGGGGCATGGCGTAGGAGCTGTCCTGTTGAATCCAAATGGTGGATACACTCCTTTCACAGCAAGGTTGTGTTTTGACTGCACGAACAATATAGCAGAATACGAGGCATGCATCCTAGGCATCGAAGCCGCCATTGATCTCCGAATCAAAATCCTTGAAGTATGTGGAGACTCAGCCTTGGTGATATACCAAGTCAAGGGCGAATGGGAAACCCGTGATACCAAGTTGATCCCATATCGTGCTTATGTCATGGAGTTAATAAAATACTTTGACGAAATCACTTTCCGTCATATCCCGAGAACTGAGAATCAAATTGCTGATGCTTTGGCTATGTTGGCTTCAATGTACCAAGTTCTCATTCAGATCGAGCGGAAAGTTGAGCCTGCCTACTGCCAGTCAGTTGAAGAGGAAGCCGATGGTAAACCCTGGTTTCACGACATCAAATGGTTTTTGCAAAATCAAGAATATCCAACAGATGCAACAACCCTTGACAAGAAAACATTGAGGAAGTTAGCATCCAAATTCTTCTTGAGCAATGGTGTGTTGTACAAGAGAAATCACGACATGATTCTGCTCAGATGCGTGGATGAACGTGAAGCGGACATGTTGATCAAGGAGATTCATGAAGGATCCTTTGGAACTCATGCCAATGGGCATGACATGGCCAAGAAGATTTTGAGAGCTGGTTATTACTGGTTGACCATGGAATCCGACTGTTTCAATTATGCTAGAAAATGTCATAAATGCCAAATATATGCCGACAAGGTACACGTGCCTCCGACCCTACTGAATGTTTTGACGTCACCTTGGCCTTTCTCAATGTGGGGCATCGACATGATTGGCGCCATCGAGCCTAAAGCTTCCAATGGTCACCGCTTCATCCTGGTTGCCATTGATTACTTTACCAAATGGGTAGAAGCCGCCTCTTATGCTAATGTGACAAAACAAGTGGTTGCACGGTTTCTCAAGAAAGATATCATTTGCCGTTATGGAATTCCAAGCCGGATCATCACAGATAATGGGACGAATCTAAACAATAAGACCATGAAAGAATTATGCGAGAGCTTCAAGATTAAGCACCATAATTCTTCACCATATCGTCCAAAGATGAATGGCGCTGTTGAAGCCGCTAATAAAACATCAAGAAGATCCTGCAGAAAATGGTAAAAACCTATAAGGATTGGCACGAAATGCTACCTTTTGCACTGCATGGATACCGGACTTCCGTCCGCACTTCAACAGGGGCGACCCCTTTCTCTTTGGTATATGGGATGGAAGCAGTTCTCCCAATTGAACTAGAGATACCTTCAATGAGAATCCTGATGGAGCCCAAGCTAGAAGAGGCTGAGTGGATTCAAAATAGATTTGATCAGTTGAACCTCATAGATGAGAAGCGAATGACTTCTTTGTGCCATGGACAATTATACCAAAAACGGCTTAAAAGGGCTTTTGACAAGAAAGTACGTGTTCGGGAATTCAGAGAAGGAGACCTCGTGCTTAAGAAGATCTTGCCAATACACAAGGACTCACGTGGGAAGTGGACTCCCAATTATGAAGGCCCATATGTTGTGAAGAAAGCCTTCTCCGGAGGTGCCTTGATCCTCACAACTATGGATGATGAAGAGCTCTCACACCCCGTGAACTCTGATGTAGTAAAAAATACTATGCCTAATAAAAACCCGCTAAATCGAAAACTTGAAAGGGCGATTTAGGCAAAAAGGGTATCCCGGTGGACTGAAAACCCGAAAGGGCGGTCCAGGCAAAAGTTAGGGATGAATAAAAATGGTAGCTCGCTAAGTTGAAAACCTGACAAGGCAACTTAGGCAAAAAAGAGCGTCCCGGTGGATTGAAAACCCGAAAGGGAGATCCAGGAAAAAGTTAGGGGCATAAAGGCATAAACTGCATCAGTTGTTACTGATTAACACCGAAGAATTTGAGGTGGAAGATTAATCCAGTCACTCCCCTTAGGAGCAAGGTTTTGGGGGAACCATATCTACTAAGGATGTTAGTGGTCACTGAATTCAATGTAAACCTTTCCTTATTGCCATTTTCAAAAAATTTGTAACACTCTATGGAGCTACGCCATTTATGTGCTACCATTCTTGAATAAAATACAAGTTTTTCCCAATCATTGTTAGTTTGTGTTCATCTACGCTTTTCTTTGTTATGCAAAATGTCATTTATTTGTTAATAATGAAATTTTGAACATGAAAAAGAATTTGAAATTTAGTAAAAAAAAACAAAATTACTTTGATATATGTGAAAATCAAAGGAAAATCATTTGTTCCCCAAAAGCCTCGAGGTTGCATAAATATTTCTGGATCACCAACAAAAGTCCTCATGGAGTGCAACTTATTAATCCTCTAGAAGGATGGACCTTTGGTTGTTTATAACTGTCAATCATAATAGTTTCTCCTCTGGATGCGCCTGTTAATTGTACGGGTATGAGTTATTGGTGTTGAGGAATCAGAATCTCTGTAAACAGTCCCTACAAACTCCCAGTCTGCCAAGTGTCAACATTCTCATAATCATGATCATCCATATATCATGCAAAAATTCAAATCATGCATAGCCGAGATGTACTTCGTGCTCATTGTGCATTGACTTAGGTCTTGTTGTTGATCCTATGTCCTTGGACCTCTAATTCCGGTTTGTCTTTGGTATCTTTAAACCAACATCCGGTTTTCACGGTCATTTTCAAGTCCAATTGTTATTGGCAAAATCCGTTAAAAGCTGGTTGTAGTCCATTGCTTACGGTCAGAGTCCAATTGTTGCTATTCCAGTGTCAGGTCATATCTGAACCTGTTCTAAAGATTTTTTCTCTGTTTGTTCAATCCTATTCAGGTCATATATGAACCTGTTGTTGAGCCTTATTCCAGTGTTAGGTCATATTTGAACCTGTTCTGAAGATTTTTTCTCTGTTTGTTCAATCCTATTCAGGTCATATATGAACCTGTTGTTGAGCCTTATTCCAGTGTCAGGTCATATTTGAACCTGTTATGAAGATTTTTTCTCTGTTTGTTCAATCCTATTCAGGTCATATATGAACCTGTTGTTGAGCCTTATTTCAGTATCAGGTCATATATGAACCAGTTCTGAAGATTTTTTCTCTATTTTTGTTCAATACTATTCAGGTCATATATGAACCTGTTGTTGAGCATTATTCCGGTGTCGGGTCATATATGAACCTGTTCCGAAGTTTTTTTTTCTCTATTTTTGTTCAATACTATTCAGGTCATATATGAACCTGTTGTTGAGCATTATTCCGGTGTCAGGTCATATATGAACCTGTTCTGAAGAGTTTTTCCCTTTTGTCAATACCATTCAGGTCATATCTGAACTTGTTGTTGAGCCTTATTCCAGTGTCAGGTCATATTTGAACCTGCTCTGAAGAGTCTTTCTCTATGATTTGTTTTAGTGTTGTCAGGTCATATATGAACCTGTTTTTGAACTTTTATTTCAGTATTACCAGGTCATATATGAACCTGTTGATACAGTTTTCTTGAATTTTTCTGAGTTCGTTAGGTCACATCTGGACCGGCTGTCAGAACTTCTTGATATTCCCCCAACATTGTCAGGTCATATATGAACCTGTTTTGTCGTGTTTTATTCCAGTATTGCCAGATCATATCTGAACCTGCTGTGACATTTTCTTTCTTTTTCGGGTCTAGTAAGTCATATGTGAACTTACTACCGAAATCTCTTGTACTCTGAACGTTGTTTATCAACTTTCACTTCGATTACTCCCCAGTGTGTGTCTCATTCTCCAGCAGGATTGTTTCCCCATCAAGTTGTTTCTTACCATTTGTCTATTTTCCTGTGGACCATCAACATTCCCCACAACTTGGTCTGTCTAGTAGCACCTCCTGTTAAGGGTCCACTATATCCCTAGCAGATAGAAATTACAAAAAAAAAGAATCTTACATCCATGCATATCATATCATATCACATCATATCACATCATATCATATCATATCATATCACATCATATCATATCACATCATATCATATCATATCACATCATATCATATCATATCACATCATGTCATAGGGATTCAGGATCAAAATCCGGGTCTTCTTAGTATTTAACCATCTCCCACTATGATCATATGAAGAGTGTTCTGCTCCATATTCTCTAGTTGAAGATACTTAAATAGGGGCAACTGTCATACCCCGATTTTGATCCTGAATTGTTTCCATTTTTTTTTCATTTTTTTTATTTGGCACTTGGCCTAAAGTTCATTTGCATACACTCATTCCCAAATCCATATTTTGTGATAAACATTGGTTATTATCTAACTTTTTGACCATGGTGCTTTGTGATTACAAAATGGATTTTAGTTATTTGATTTTTTTTAATTTTTCAATTTTAATTTAATTTCAAAGTAAATCTAATTCCAAATTTCGAATTAATCTTAATTGTTTTTTACTAATGATTCAAACTCTAATTGATTTTTATTTCCACATAAATGTTAGAATTGATATCAAAGTAATTTTAACAAATTATAGATTGATTTGGTTTTAATTGGTTTTGTTGGTTTTCTTTTGATTTTAAATTGACATTTTGATTAGTCTCGGATTATCTCTAAAATCCATATCCATTTTTATAATCAAATATCCAAATTCCTTAAACCCACAATTAAATCCATTTTTTCCAATCCAATAACCCAACTCTATTTTTAAATCCATATCCAAAATCCATTCAATCATAACAATTAACCAATTAACCCAAAGTTCATTAATCCAAAACAATTACCCAACAAAAACAAATCCCAATTCCAATCCCATAAGAATTCCATAACAGCAACATCATGTCTAAACCAAGCATGCCATCATATTCCATTCACGAGCCAAAGCAAGGTTGAGTTACAAGTACCATGAATCAAACAACAACAACAACAACATCATTATCATCTTCAAATCAAGCTCGAGCAAACCATGAAAATTTCCAAGCCAAGCCATCTAGATTAAGTGTGATTAAGGCAAGCATCATACATGTGAAAAATGCAATCAAATGCAGGCCCAAGGGAGTTAAATCGAATACACAATGCAACAAGGTACAAATTGCAACAAGAAAAAAGCAAAATTCGGGTACATGTGCAAATGCGATTTAAGAGAGCTTCTAGAACAAGTATAGAAAGGAAGGCTAATCCTGTTGAGTTTGATTCTGTCTTTAACAGAAGCAGCCTTACGATTTCTTTTGAAAGCCCGGACATAGTTCCAGTTTTCTGTGGTGCCTTGCAGCATAGCACATGAGATACCTATCCACACGAGTTTGAAGACTTTGCAACTGATGCATCATTCCTGGACTTGTGGTCTCTTGATAAATTCTAAATCCTTCTTAATCAGTCCAATGAAGACCTAAAATTAAAGAAGTTGCTGCAACAGGATAATCTTGTTGTATTCCTGCACCTACTTGGATGTGACTCTAATGGTCATGCACACAGGCCCTTTTCATCTATCTATCTCGACAATGTTAAGCAGATCATGGAATGAGTGATAAAGGAAGCCATGGAGAATTATGGTTTGGTTACATACCGGGAGACTGCTTTGCTCTATGATGATCAGCATTCTGCTGCTGCTAACAAACAGAGGGTTGCAATTGTTGTAGCTCATGAACTAGCACATCAATGGTTTGGCAAATTTTATTACAATGGAGCGGTGGACCCATTTATGGCTGAATGAAGGTTTTTGCAACATGGGTGAGTTTATTTAGCTGCTGATCACCCTGTTCTTGTTTACATGCCTACTGGATGCGCATAAGCCAGTACTAGACTACTTTTGCCTGCGGGCTTTATTAATACCACGATTACATACCAAGAGTGCTAACCTGCATCAGGCCGCAGATCAGTACACAGAATAAGACCAATTAAGCGAAACACATTAAAATTAAGCAACAGAGATGTACCTGAAAATAATCCTTCATACACCACAGTTTATGTTGGCAACCTTCCCCATGATGTAACACAAGTTGAACTCCATTGTCAATTCCCTGCATTGGGAGCTGGGGTACTTGAGGAGGTCCGAGTTCAGAGGGATAAGGGTTTTGGATTTGTCGGATACAATACTCACGAGGAAGCAGCACGGGCTACTCAGATGGCTAATGGAAGACCAGTTTGTGGGAAGACGATGAAGTGTTCATGGGGTAGCAAACCAACTCCTCCTGGGACAGCTTCGAATCCATTACCTCCTCCGGTTGCACAACCATATCAAATACTTCCTACTGCAGAGATGACCGTGTCGGCTGTTTTGAAACAGAAGAGTTCTTCTATTGAAGGCATAGAGAATTGGCCATATGAAGCTTCTGCCTGCCAAATTAAAATCAAGAAAGATCACTTGTAATGCAAAATTGTACATTAAGAGGATGCAAACAGGCCATTTTTGAATCAGAGAGAGGTACTAGGAAGCTCACCGTTTGGTTATTTCGTAACTAGTCTGCAAGTGAGCATTGTAACTGACACCGTTTCTGCAGCAATTCTCGCCTCCGAGCAAATCAAACCAATACTCCAATCTTCACTGCGGTAAAAAACACAAACTAATTAGCCAAGGCAGTAAAGATTCGAAAAATACCCGAATTGGCATTAAGACAAAAAAGGAAGAAGAAAGCACGAACTCAGAATATCATTTTCGGTTTTAGCATTAAACAGGCCAATCCAAATTGAGCACAAAAAAGAGGATTTTACAGAGATGCGCTTTTGAAGACAAAAACACCATTTGAAACCCTAATTTAAGAGAGATAAATAGAGAGAAAGAGGGAATCAGTAAAGAGACGAAAAATTAACGGCGAAAAAGATACCACACAAACCCTAATCCCAAAATCGAAGCAAGAAACCAATATTTGAAGATTCAAGGACTACCTGAGCTCGCCGTCACCGTCGAAGGTGAGCCATCCTATCCAACTTTCTCTTGGGAACCATGGTTTCTTTATCTTTTCGCGCTTTGATTGAGAGATGACGACTGAGGTGAGAGCGATGGAGAGATGTTGAGAGTTCATAGAGAGTGGTGATAAGCGATTTTGAGAACAGAGAGAGATTTCGTTTTAGAGAGTTTTGAGGTAGAGAGATCCTGGGTTTGAGATTTGGGAAGAGGACGATGAGATTCTGGGTTTGAGATTTGAGATTCTGCGTTCTCCTTTTTTTATTACTATCATTTTCTCTTTAATTAAACAGACCATTTAACTCCATTTAAGTGACCCTTTAGTGATCCCAATGGACATTAATGTTGGTGTTTAACATGATTCCATTTTTCTTTACTATTCCCAATTCACTAGCCTCTAGAACCCAACAGCCAGGCGGCTGGGTTTAATTATGGTAGTCCAACAAATTTTCTTTTTTATTAGTTTTTTATTTTAGTTCTAATTTTTAATCTATCTTGGTTTATATATCTAAATTAGTATTAAAATAACAATTAGTCATAAGTGGTCTGGTGGAGAGGGGTGGTTTCTATGGTCTTTAGTGGAGTGGGTTTGATACCTATGTGTAGTATTTTTATTTCTTTTAACATTTTCTTTTATGTTTATGCTTTATTATATTCATAGTTTCATTATCATAATATAGATTTGTTTTCTTTTAATTGCATCATTCATTCAAAACCATTTTAAACTATAAAAATCACATTTTTTTCTCGATTCAATATCGAGCCCATTTTCACACCTTTGTAAGTCGATTGCTTTTTAAGCATCGCCATCAACCTCACATAGCTTACTCTTGGACTTTCTTACAATGAGCCGGTTCTCTTGCACTTACACTCATGCATTGCATTATTTGTTGTTTGGGCCCGATTTAATTATTTCATGATTTTTTAATCCCCATTTAACAAGATGTACCCCACTCCCCCGATGTGTAATAATTTGGTACTGTTTTATTTCTTTATTACTTGACTGTTTAGTTAGATATTAACACAAGAATAAAATCAACAAATTTCAAAAAATACAAAAATATGACTCGATCCAACGTCGATTATTTTCTCAATAAACAAATCAATTCATTTCTCCCTCCTATTCTTTTCCATTTCTTTCAAACTTCATCAAATGCTTGATCCAACGTCAAGCCATTTTTTCTAATAAAAACTCAAAAAATATTAATTCATAGTTAAGACCTTTTCAATAAGATGGAAGTGGAACGTGGTGTATACCGCGCACTCCTGAGACTAGAATTCGAGATGTATATCTCGCCAATCCTAGCTCTCGCCATCATCCAAATTTGTCCAGTTTGTTCTCTCAAACACTCATTCAAATTTCTCTTAAAACGTCCATCAATACTTGATCTAGGTCAAGTCATTTTCACAACAAAACTCAAAATACCTAATTCTTATTTAAACACTTTCTCAATAAAGGTGGAAATGGAACATGGTGTATATCATGCACTCCTGAGGTTAAGATTCGAGACGTATGCCTCGCCAATCTTAACTCTCGCCATTGCCTAAAATTGTCAATGCGGTTTCTTCAAACCCTTTCTCAATCAAATTCCAAAATACTTAATTCTTATCTTAACCTCTTTCAATAAAGATGGAAATGGAACATGGTGTATACCATGCACTCCTGAGGCTAGGATTCGAGATGTATATCTCGCTCATCCAAGTTCTCGCCATCACTCAAAATACATCCAACCGATCAAACTCTTTTCTCGCCGCTGTGCGACTAATCAAAAACCTTTTTCATAAACGAAAGGTATCTTGTCTTAAGTGATATAAAACAATGTTTCGGCCATGCTTGTTGATTCGAGATAAGTGACGCTTTTCCGAATGTAGATTTATAAATCCGTTCGATGTGTGGTATGCGTTCACTCCTCATCTGTTTTGGGTAAAACAATGTTTTCGTCGATTAATACAATATAGCTTTCGCTAAAATCGACCAACAAACAAACATTTTCTACCCAGAACTACGTAAGCCTTGATTTCTCTTTTGAGATACGTAGGAGCAGGATTTGTAAATCTTGTCAGGCCCACTAATAAAAAACTTAGGTTTAGTCCTTCGTCGAAAAATCCAAAAACATTTCTTCGCTCTTCTATTCTTTCTTTCCCACCTAATAACTGAAAAGCCTAACATTTCAAACTAACATTAACGCACACAACTGACCTAATGTCATGTTAGTCCCTGTGCTTTGACAAATTCCTGTTTTTCTCCCTTACCATATGAGACCCAGTGATTTGATAAGATCTATGTCATGTTAGACTCAGTGCTTTAATAGGTTCCTACTTTCTTTACTTACCATGTCAATCCCCGTGCTTTGGTAAGTCTTTTCTTTCCGGTTTAAACATCACCCTCAATCATTTATTTTTCTGGTCTTTATCCTCCGAACTATGGAGCTATGACTTCCTCATTTCACTATGAGGATACTTATGTACGAGGATGCGAATCTTTGGCGAACACTTTTTCCTCTTTCTTTTCTTTCTCTGGTTCTCTGAACTACGAGGCTCTGGATTTCTCATTTGACTATGAGAATACTTAGGCATGAAGGTCCCAATCCTCCTCGAGCACTCACATTGTAACTCATTTTCTATTTTGCAGGTACATGAAGATAGCAATATTCATTCAAGCAAGAGCATTCAAAATGATTTACATGGGGTACCATGGATGTGAGGGTGTTAATATTTTTCACTTGCATAACCAACTTCCTTACCCGTTTCTCTGTTTTCCCTTTGTATTTTAACGATATTTGTGTATTTATGGAAATTGGTCTCTGATATCGTCTTCTTCTGTTTTAAAGGGCTTTTGCTGGGATATTGTTGTGTTATGCAGGAAATAAACTAAAACTTGTTATGTTTTAATTTAAGAGAAACACTTTTCACCACGGTTGATAATAATAATCGTAGTGATATCTTATACATGTTACCATGATTTCAATGTCTACCCATTGGTGAATGATATAGGAAATTGCCTCTAAACGCTCACAGGCGTGTGATTCACCTTTTTACTAAACCTAACTCATTTCACGTTCAAACTTCATATTCCATTCTTCAAAAGTTAATACAATATACGAAGTGCATATTTTGTAATAGTATTGGGATCAAATTGACGTACAACTATTACCGATTAATTATACTAAATAATTTGACGTAGATTTCAACATGAGCTCAATAAAGATTAAATTTTTATTATTTAACAAAATATTTGATTATATTTCTTTACGTTTTGTATTTGGTTTATGCAATTCAAATGTTGGTAATAAATTATACCATAAAATAAAATATTGTATAAAAATTATACAACATGATTTTATTTATAATACATAATATAAATAAATATCGTTGTGATTGAATCCAAACAGACTGTTTACATTCATTTAATTTAACTAACATAAATTTATTTATTTATTACTCCCTCTTCTTCTCATTTTATTTATTTTTAAAATATAATAATATTCAAGAAATATAATTATTTTAATAAATTATAATTTATCTTTCTCATATAAAATTATCTAACTTTTAATTTGTATGAAATGATTAAATGACTAATAATTCAAAAATAATGTAATATACTTGTGAAATTGAATGTATGTTTATAAGAAAAAGCTACAAAATATTTAGATGGTAAGTGCTATTAAAAAATGAAATATTATGACTTTTTCAATTGAAGAGGGGAAACTAAAAAACGATTTTACAAAAAATTATTCCAAAAAAAAATAAAAAAGTAAAAAAAGGTATTTATTAAGAATTATTTCTCCCAAAAATATATAAGAAAAGGTAATATATTCAATTTATTTCATTGACCACATACATTTTATATTGATTAAATTATATATTACTTCATTTGTTTTTTAACATTTGTCTATATATACTAAGCTCTGGTCTATGAAAATTAAGTCATCAGTGAAAGAAAATGTCAAAAATGATCAATATCTTATTATTGATTATGTGTTTGGTGATTAATAGTACTAGCTATAGAGATCATGGTATGCAGAGTGGGCTGAAAGATGAAGATTTGGAATTGGAGAGGCAACTAAATATCCTTAACAAATCTCCTATAAAGAGTTTTCATGTATTTACACATAATTTGTTGGTGGTTTAGGTCATCTTAATTTGATTTATTATTCTAACAATTTATTTTTTATTGAATTTCAATGGTTTTTATAGATAAAATCAGGATATATAGTCGATTGTATTGATATTAACAAACAACCTGCTTTTGATCATCCTTTATTGAAAAATCACAAGTTGCAGGTAAAACAATTAGTGTATATTATTTTCAATTTCTTTTATTACTTATACAGTTTGTTTCAATGATTTTTTCTTATGATAGAGAAAACCAATTTTTGAAAGAAATATTACTGAAAGAAGAATTCAAAATTCATCAGAAAAGTCTAGATTCATTCTTGAGACAGTTAGGTGTCCTCAAGGAACAGTTTCTATCCGAAGAACAACAAAAAATGATTTAATTCAAGGCAAATATCTATTCAATGCTGAAAATCTAACTCAAAATAGTGCCCTTAATCATGTAAGTTTTTTCGAATATTATATACTAAAAATTAATTTTTTATTTATATAATTAATATTTATAACTTTTTCAAGTTAATGAATATGTTGAAATTGTAGTTTGCTCGACTGAATCTTAAACATGTAAGTGCTCCTTACTATGGAGTTAGTGGAACTACTAGTGTTTGGAATCCAAAAGTTTATAAGGGTCAATCAAGTAGCGGTAACTTATATGTTCTAAATGGAGAAGGAGATAATCTTAATAAAATTTCGATTGGATGGCATGTGAGTTTTAATTTAATTTATAATTCTAGTTTTCTTTTTTTCTATAAACATGCATGTATTTATAGATATAACTTTGATATTTAATTGAGTTTGAAGACATATAATTTATTTTATAATTTATCTCATATTGTTAGGTGTCTCCGCTATTATATAATAATGGTGAAACTCATTTATACTCGTTCTGGGCGGTAAGTTAATGTTTATATATTATTTAATATTCACTAATTTATATTATACTAATTATTTTACATAAATGATAACTCTTCTCCCATCACAAATATTTGATTATTATATCTTCAACCAATTAGTTATCACCATTTCATTTTATTATATATAATTATTTATGAAATATTTAAATTGTAGATGTTTTCAATGCATTTTAGCTTAAAGATAACTCTACAATCTTTTTGAAATTGTTAAATAAGAATGCTCCTTTCACATAAAATTTTTATGAATATATTTATTATTTTATTCAATGTTTCTTATATTTTTTTGAATCTTTTATATGTAATTTTGGTTGAAAATCAAAATATTTGGTTTTCAAAATTCTAACATGTATTAAAAAAAATACAGTCAGGTAAAAATGGATGTTTCAATATGTTGTGCAAGGGTTTCATTCAAGTTGACCGAACATTTTATTTGGGTTCACATATATCTAAGACATCTACCTATGGAGGAGATATTTACGAAGTTCGGCTTCAAATTTCTAAGGTCATCTTTTTACATAAAATCTCATATTTATATATATGAACGGCGATCAATTTATTGTAAGAGTAAATTTTTTTAATTTATTTCAAATTATAATCATTAAAATTGAATCTAATATAATGGTTGATTAAATAAAAATATTAATTAATAATTAGATCTAATATAATGATTAATTAAGTAAAAATATTAATTAATAATTAGATTAAATTTAATTTAGGAACTTTAATTTGAAGGAAGTTAAAAAAATATTTTAAAATAAGTTGATCATATATATATATATATATATATATATATATATATATATATATATATATTATATAATATATATATATATAATATATATATAATATATATATATATAATCTAGTGATGAAGTTCAAAGAGATTTAATTTAAAATTTATACAAATTTTAATATTATTTAGTATATTTCTTATATGAGATTAAATTCTTAAAATTTAATCATAAATATTTGAGATTTTACAATCTAACAGTAAAATCATTAAATGTTATGCTTTTCAGGATAATATAGGCAATTGGTGGTTAAAAGTTAGAGATAAAGATATTGGATATTTTCCCGCAGCTTTATTCTCCATCTTGTACGAAGCTGATCAAGTAGGATGGGGTGGATATACAGTTACTCCTGCGGGTACTACTAGTCCTGCAATGGGTTCCGGATATTATCCTGATGAAGACGTCACTCATGCATCTTATTTTAAGTTTATTAAATATCTAAATATAATTAGAGAGCCTTACGATCCTTTTCCATTTATCGTAGATAGCTACAATGATGCTCCTAAATGCTATGGACTTACAAACTATGAAGATAAGAGAAAGGATTTAGGATATTTTTTTCAATTTGGTGGACCGGGTGGTAATTGTAGAAGTTAACTACAGTAAACAGGTTTTGTTATATGTAATAAAGATTTCTAATGATATGCATTTGTCTTTTTAAATAAATATATTTTAAAAATGTTAAATTTTAAATTTTTTAAAGGTTTTTTATGGTCTAATAATGTATAATATTACTCTTCAATTATATAAAAGTAAAAATATAAAATGCTTTTACTTTATTAGGTAGTAATAAGTAGTATTAAAGTATATGTAAATATTAGAAGGAACTTTTGAATTGTCTACTATTTTAATACTCAACTTAATATGAAACCATTATTATTATTTATGTGTAAATATATTTTGTTCTCTCTTAAAAGCTCATCTATATTACACATTTGCTTAGTAATAAAACCTTTTTAATAAAGGACACATCATATTATTATTTTATCTTTAGCCAATCGTAATCACTACACTGGTTTTTCTATAAACATTTTTTAAGAGGTTAATCATATTTTTATTATATTGAAAAAAGAATAAAACCATATTTCACAAAAATAAATTTAAAAAAGAATAAAACATATTTCACAAAAATAAACAAATAAAAATACATTTTATATTAAAAAAATTATAAATAAACAAATAGATATCATATTTATAAAAAAACAAATATAATATATTCTTAAAAAAGTGATCAAATAGAACTATATGTATGTAAAACGTCCAAATTTAGGAGACATATTATACACTTGATCCACTTCTGTAAACTAGCTATCCAAAGAAAATTATTATTCTTTTGAAATTAAAAAATTGCAGGCATTAAAATTAAATATAATGAGGATTAAGCAACATGAAAATGCAGAGTAATAATATCAGTTAATGTTCTAACGGCTAATTTTTATGTATTATGATTTAGAAATCTTTTTAATTTTTTGTTGTCTTAAATAAATCTTTTAATATTTTTTATTTTTTAATAAATCCATATTGTAATTAAAGATCCTTAATGGTATTCGAGGGCACTAGTTTGCATTTCCATTTTTTTTATTATGTAATTTTTCTAAAGAAACATCTATTGTTCTTTCCTTCGATTTCAAATAGTAAATGCATGAATAAATTTGATAGCAAGTGATTTTAAGTTTCTCTCATTATTATAATTAATATATTTTATGATAAAAGTTTCTCTCATTTTTATTTTAAATTAAATCTTATCCCTCAATTTTTTTGGTTAAGTTGACATGAAATGAAGCTCATGGTTTGAGATTCGATTCGTAACTCCTGCAAATTCGTGTTTTAATTAGAACAAAAATAGCATCCTTATTTTATTTAATTTTTTAATTTCAATATGAATCATCTATTCCCTCCGTTTTTGGTTTGACCGAAAGGGAACGAAGGTTAGGGACGGAGCATTGATTCTTAGCTCCTGTAGTTTCGTGTTTTATATTTTGAACTAAAATGATGCCCTTATTTTATTTAAATTTTTAATAAGAATATAAATCGGCTTTTTCCTCGATTGTTTATCCAAACGACAAGAAATGATGCTCATTATTTTATTTAATTAAAATAGAATTCAACTTTGACCTCAGCGTTTGCTGTCAAGTGAGATATAAATTACAAACAATGTTTTATTCCAACATCAGACTATTAACTCTCATTCACTTCTACATTTCTCATAAATTCTTTGCACCCTAGCGAATGAAACGTCATTCTTCATCTTGTCCATTGAATGAACAAAACATCATTCTTAGTCTTCTCGAAAGAATTAAACAAAGGAGGAAGAAAGCTCAAATAAGGAAACTCTAACCTCCGACCAACATATTTCTTTGACTCTCTCATCAGTTTTCTGTATCTAAAACTTTCACCATGATTGTATCAATAATATTGTTGTTGTTGTTGTTGTTGTTGCTGTTGGTTTTGAGACATAGGGTATAATGTTGTTGATTTTTTTTTGTAGTATTTGTCTTTGTTGTGTTGAGATTGAATATTTAGTGTTATTGTTATTTTATTGAGATTGAATATTCATTATTGTTTGTTGTGTACGATTTTTATTTTATTTTTAAAAGATATGTCATTATGGATCATAGTTGGATAAAAGTCCATAGATTAAGTAAAGAGTATGAGAATGTAGTGATTCAATTTCTTGATTTCACGGAAATCAACCTTCCTGACAATATTGAGATTTTTTCATTTCCTTGTAAAATATGGCAAAATAGGCAAGAACATCCAAAGAAAAAAATATTTACTCATTTAAGTTGTGATGAAATTATTCAAAGTTATACGAAGTGGGTATGACATGATGAAGTGACAAATAATATGTGACGTCCAAATTTGTCATTTAACTAATTCATTGAAATGGAAGAAAAATAATTTGTTGTTTCCAGATTTTTCCCTTGAGCCAATGAACCATAGGCTTGGACTTTCCACCGACAAAATGAACATGTTTGGTAATATTAACACTAACTATAATTCATGTACTACTATGGAAAACACATATAATCATGGTTGTAAAAAGCCCCATAATCCCGGTTGAGCAAATATGGTGAGGTTGCGTGTGGTGGTAAGTAGGCTATTTATAACCATGGTTTATTGGTCGCGGTAATAAACTGGAAACACGCTACATATAATCATTGTTGTAATAAACAACCATGGTTGTACGTCAACCCAATTTTTCATTTTTGCCACATGTTTTGCCAGACTACAATGATAAATTTCATCAAAATATATAACATTAAATATTTTTAACACAAAAAGAACAAGAACAACATGAACAACAAGAACAATAACACGAACAAAAACAACAATAATAACAACAACAAAAACAACAACAAGAATAACAAGAACAATAATAATAATAATAACATGATAAACAAAAGCTATTTTGTAACACTAAATGAAATGAATAGGTCAAAATAATGATGTATCTTGAAATTTCTTCAATGAGGATGAATATTACAATCTATACAAAGAAAAATGGAAGAAAACATATGAATAACATGGAAGAAAGTGTATGAGGAAGAAGAAGAAGAAAAAGAAAGATAAAGAAGAAATAGTGTTGAAATTGGTTACCTTTTATTATGAAGAAGAAGAAACAATTTTGTGGAAGAAGAAACAATTATGTTAGGGGTTTTCTTTGAGAGAGATGGTTGTTCTCCACTGAAGCGAGATATCTTCGCTTATATATAAGTAACACCTTCACCATGGTTGATACTTAAAACGATGATGAAATGTAAGTACGTTTCACAACAGTTTCTATTAATAACCATCGTGATATGTATTTTAATTTAAAAAAATATATAAGAGTATAAGAACAATCCCTTTCTTTAATGAAAAAATAGAAAATTGTTAGGGTTGAGATTCGAAGTGTGTAACCTTTCATCTATCACCACAGTTGGTATAACTAACCGTGATGAAAGGTCTTGTAATAAAATAAAATAAAATTTTAGACCGTAAAAATTAGTTATTACTACAGTTTATTAAATGGCCGTAGTAATATAGTATTACATAAATATATGAATTATCAAGGGTTAAATATATTATACTCCCTGCAATGTTAGCGAGTTTTGATGTATCTACCTTTAATTTTTTTGCTTCCCCCTTGTAATATTTAGATTCCACTTATATGACCCCTTTGTTGACCAGTTAACATAGATTATTGATATTTGCTGATGTGGCAAGCCAAAAATCATTAATTTTTTATTTCAAATCCACTTAGATTTTTTTTAATTTAATAATTTTAAAAAAAAATTATTTTATTTATTTATTAATTTTTAGATCCCTGAATTCTTTTAAATCCATGCATTATTTTAATACCAAATTACTATGAAAGCTTCACGAATTAAATCAAGTGCATATCTGATTTTGTATTTTTTCAACTTCTATTATATCAAAGCTTTAAAATAAGTAAATATCATGTTAAAAACTTGACAACTCATTCATCTAGTATGGCAGAAAGGTAGTGCCCCACTACCCTTCTACACACTGGTTTGAATTTAGGTGTGACCATATTTTTGGAAATAATTTTAAAAATAAAGGAAATTAAAAAAAATCCACATGGAAATAAATATATATATAATAAAATAAAATGATGTTTAGCTTGCCACGTCAGCAAATGTCAAGATTTTATGTTGACTGGTCAACAAATGGACCATATAAGTAGAATCTAAATATTATAAAGGGGAATAAACAAAAATACAAGGGATAAATTGAAACTCGCTAACCTTGTAGAGGGTATAATATGTTTAACCATATTATCAATGATGATTTTGGGTCTAAAACAACTAGGAATAACATAAATGTTTATTTAACTACATTGATTAAAGATTTAAGAGGTTTTATAGGAGGAAAATGTAGATGTTGATGATATGTATATGAGTTATAATTTTAAGATGCGTGCATTTTGTTATGCACAATCAATGAATTTTTTGCGTATTATAATTTGTTTAGGTAGAACGCGAAGGGACATAAAGCGTGTCATATATGTGAAGATGATACATGCTCTCACCAACTATATAATGGAAGAAAGATTATTTACATTGGACATCAAAAATTTCTAAGACCTAATTATCCATATTGTAGATTACTATAGCGGTATACTCATGACCATTGAGCTATTGGTTAACTCAACGTCAATAAAACCAGATTCGCCATCACACTTTTATTATTTCCAAAGGAAAAGGGAGAAAGTACGAACAAAATCCAAAAATAAGAATTTTTCAAATCAAAACTAATAAAATGTCAGAGATTACAGGTAAGGGGTTGGTTACACAGAAGGAAGGTATTAGCATCTAAAGTGTTCTAGGTACTCCTAGGAAGCCCTTTTTGTGTGTAAGTGTTTTAGTTGAAAAAGATGTTTGTTTTTAAAGAAATAGAATGAGGGGATGAGAAAATAATTCATTATTTACATTTTGTGTTTGATAAGACTTTTGGTCTTATGCCTATGTACCAACATAAATGAAGGATCAAAACCTCGTAGTTCGTGATAAAAAGTTCAAAGATGAGTGGATTGATTTTAACAAAAACATAAAGATATTTTGTTATCAAAGGTAGAATACTCAATCAAACATCCACCGATAATGAGAGCTTTACAACATTTAAGAGGGAGGACTCCAACTTGGATTAAATCAATAAGTATGCCACTAACCCCTAATAAATGGAAAGACTTACACTCAACATATTATGGAATGGGAGAATTACATCTCAACCAAGGATAACTCAAATCTAAATGCTTTATTTTTGAAAAGTTTAAAAGAAAAAAGGCACCAAGTGGTCAAAATGATTAGATGGGGTTGTTAGCTCTTTTTGATCTTTTTGAAAATAAAGTCAATATGACTAAGTCCTTTTATAAGTTTGATCAAGAAAATGGTTTGAAAACCAATGGCATAAGGCCAAGGTTTCTACTCATTAAAACAAGTCTAAGTTGAAAACAACAAGCAAAGAAGTTTTGAAAATGATATGGATATTTTGAAATTTAAGAAGAAGGAGGAGATGAAGGGATTATCCTAGACAATATTTAAAATTTTAGAGTTGAAAATATCTAACCCATGGGAAGCATCGATAAGATAATAAATAAAGATAGAAACCCATTTCCTTTGGATTGTCAAGCAAGAAACAAAGCCATAATCATCTAAATAAATAATAAGAAACCTAATGGTATCAAATAAAGATAACAAATCACCCAAGCTAGCACTCCAAAGCAAGCAAATCTTCAATGTCCTTTAGATGTATCAGATGAAAAAAATCCCTTGAAACATGCTCAAAGAGAAAGCTTCAAATAGTGACAATAAGATCAGAATAACAACTTAGACACGTAGAAATAGTGTATTAGATAAACCCAAGGGAGACTCTCAAGCTTGTATAAGATGAATGACATCGGCCAAGTTTCTTCCATAGCTCAGGGATGTTGCCTACTCTAAGTCAATAGGTCCAAATCAAGTCACAGATAGAGATATAACATTCCACCGATGTTTTTTTAGTGTTTTTGTTTTTATTAAGTATCTTAAGGTCCTAAGACCACAAACAAAATACAATCACAAGCACAAATATATCACAAACATAAAATACAATGGCTCAAGTGAGCAAAAAGAAAATAACTGAAGCATAAATAATTTGCATGAATATAAATGACAATTAGTGATAAAGTGCAAGAATTTAAATTACATTAAAATAAATGACAAGAAAGTTAAATGTTAGTGAAAGAAGAAAAGATGTTTTAGTCACTTTTTGGAGAATGTAACACCCCGATGAAATAAGGATAATTATTTAATTTAAATTAATAGTATATTTATTAATTTAAATAAATAATTGGATTATTATTATTATTATTATTCGAATAAAAAATTGGAATTGGAATGGGAATCAGTAAAAAGGTCCCATTTGGCAAAAGAAGGTTTTCACGTGAAAAAGGGGAAACGACTCAAAAGTGGAAAAAAGAGCAAGAGCACAAGGGTTGAAGAAAGGAAAAAGCTTGAAGCTGAAGGATTGCCGGATTAACTCAGGTAAGGGGGGTTTATCATTGTTTAATGGGTATTATGGGATAACATGTAGTGGGTAGTGATAAACCATGGATTTGACTCTGATTAGAATGATGCATGATGAAATTGTGAACTTTTGGATGAACGAAATTTGGATTATAATTGAAGGAAATTCGTAAGAATTAGATGTAATAATGTTAGGATTTGTGAAATTGAATAGGATATGATTGTGTTAGATGATATGAATGAATGTTGTGTAAGAATTGGACTGTGGAGGGTTGGATCTGAGGAATCTCGTATCAGAGAAAACCATAGCAGATCTGGAAATTGGTTTCTGGTCATACGCGTATGGCACTAGGCAATACGCGTATGGGATGATCTGGTACGCGTATGGCACTAGGCAATACGCGTATGGATGAGGAAGATGATGTTTTGAACGTGGTTTTGTCTCTGTTGGTACGCGTATGGGGATGTGGTACGCGTAGCATACGCGTATGAGACAAGTGATACGCGTATGGGCTTGGCGAAGAAATGGGTCATACGCGTATGGGACTAGGCAATACGCGTATGGGCAGAATTGTGATTTTTCGGTGCTGTTGTTGTGCAGTTTTTGGTTGTTCCAGCTGAGCAATGGAATTTAGCTGATGTATGATATAGTAGGGATCATTTCCCGTTGTTTTGAGCAGTATAGGTATTAGTAGAAGGGTGCTAATACTGTGATAGATTATGTGGCAGGACATGATATGATTATGTGATAAATATGTTGATGATGTATGATTGTATGCATAATGCTGTGGATATATCTATTATGTATGCAATTGTGGAATGGATTGTTTTATGGCTTAGAGTGTGAGCATATGTCCATTGTGAATTGTTGATGTTTGCATGCTAGTTGATTTAGCGTGCATATTGTGGCCTTTATGGTGGTAGCTAATTCCCATGGTGAGGAATTAGTGAGTAAATCATTATGGATTGTTGTTGATGTTTGCATGCTAGGTGATTAGCTTGCATAGCATAGCCCTTGGGGTGGTAGCTAATTCCCATGGTGAGGAATTAGTGAGTGAGTCACTAGGTCTCAAATGAGTGGGACTAGTGAGCTTGGTAGCCGTATCTGGATTTGATCGGTGAGGTTGAACTATATGTTCACAAATAGTCGGTACCGCATGCATGGAGTCTCATTGCATAATGTATGTATGGTGTATAATATGAATGGATGTATTCCAATATTATACGTGTTGTTTTGTGTTTTGTTGAGTATGATTTGAGTTGATGTTGCCGTTGCTGAATGTGTGATCTGATTTGGGTGATGACATGTGTTAAATTACTTAGCATTACCTGATATTTTATAATGCTTATTATATCGATTGAGGAACTCACCCTTACAACTATGTTTTCAGGTAACGAGCAGTGATTGAGTAGAAGCTAGTCCTTGGAGTCTAGTGTAGTTCCTTAGTGGGTCATGCTCTGATAGATGTAACATCAGGACGGGATGTTTTACCTTGTTTTCATTTTTGGTTGTTGAACAACTTTACATGTAATGTGTTACATGTTTTGAATGATCGATTTGATCTCTATCCGCTGCGTATTGTGCAATGCCTTATGTTTTGAATTAAATAATGAGCATGACTAAATATTATGGTGAATGGTGTGAAATGATTGTGTGACACCCTTAATTGCATATTTACTCTGATTGATATATGTTTGTTGTTTTAATTAAATATTTGGGGTATTTTAGAAGGGTGTTACAGAGAACACCTAACCATCCACTCATAAGCATGAAGATATGAACCTATACATCATTCATGAGAAGGGCTCCAACTTGGATGAAATCAACAAGTATGTTGTAAGTTTAAGGAGTGCCTTAGAGGGGGGGGGGGGGGGGGGGGGGAATTAGGCACTTAGATGATTTTCTGGATTTTTTACGGTTTATTGATTTTTACTTTCTTGAGATGCTTATGGGATGAAAAGCGGTAAATTGCGGAAAGTAAAGAACACCATGATGTATAGTGGTTCCCCTCACAGATCGAGAGTACTCCACTCCCCTTTCAACACGAAAGAGAATTCACTATAATGTTAGATTCCTAGACAAGACACCTTAAGGCCTTTCTATCTAATTCTAACACACCAAGAACAATCCTCTTGGATTTACAATGTTTAAAGTCCAATCGAGACTCAAATTCTCACAAAAGGACCTCTTGCATCCACACACCGGATAGCAAGGATAAAATCTTACAAACTTATTCTTAACAATCCTAAAAATAAGTTGTAATCAAGAGATGCAATTCTGAATTTTTGTAGAAGATGAAATAGTTAAAAATTTGAAGTATATCAATTTATCAATTGATCTTCTCCTTTGTAACACTTAATTCTCACAATAATTATACAAGTGTTCTTTGTATGGAATGAAACTATGATGCTTAAAAAGAAGGTTTATACAAGGTTTCACTCTTAAGAAAATTTGGAAGAACACTTAAAAAAATGTTTGAAAGAATATGAGTAATTGATTTGAAATTTTTGCAAGGAGGTGAATTTGAAATTTGAAAAAATGATGTATATATGTTGTCTAAACACCTCCTCAAATGGATGCAATTACCCAAAGGATACCATGGTTCATGGTAAAGAAAATAGAAAAATTTCCATGAAGATATGCACTTATTTTTGCCTCTGGTTCAGTGGTAATCGATTACCTTAATATGGGTAATCGGTTACTTGCCTCCAACGTGCAAAAATATTTGAATTTTTCACAGAGTAATCAATTACTTCATCTCAGATTTGAAAAATAGCTTAAAAAATGAAGTGTTATCATTTCTTTGATGCATAAAATTACTTCCAATGATTATGGCATGAATGAGACATGTTATGAACACTTTTATAATCATCTAGAGGTCAAGTGTTATACCTATTCATGAACCATACGAATCTTCATGAGTTTCATCGAGACTTGATCATTTAGTTGAAAACTTCCTTCATGAGCTTGAATCTTGATCAATCCTTTTTGTTAATCAATTTTAGACTTGTAGAGAAGTTTGTCGTCATCAAAACATTTGAGAAGTCATGTCTTCACAATCTCCCCCTTTTTGATGATGACAAGCCAAAAAAAATGAATGTTCGATCCAAGCATGTTTCTCTAGCAAATGTTCCCACTTAATTGATGCTCCCCCTTAATTTATGATTTAAGGAGTCTTTTGAAATCTGCATTTTGTTAGAGAGAAACAGAAAACAAAGAAATAACACAATAACAATCTCTTCTCCCCCTTTCTCATTAACAAAAAGGGTGAAATAAGTAACAATATGCAAACAACATACACCAAGCACCACATAACACAAGAATGAAACAAAAGATAATACAAACATAATATAAACCAAACTTAGTACGGAATAGAAAGACGGATAAAACATAAAAAGCCAACGGACTTAGCATAGTCTTAAAAGAAACTAGAAATGTACTAACTTAAAACCATAAACTAATGATATAGAGTACCAATGCTGAAGTGATTGACTTAAGCAAAAAAACAAGAAAAAACACTTAAGACCAAAAGTACTCTTTATGACAAAAACTCATGTGTGTTAAAAATTTAAAAAAAAAATCTAGAAGAAACAGTGGTAATCGATTACTCTAAAAAGGGCAATCGGTTACATAGATGAAAAACGCATGAGGAAGGCAAAAACAGGCAGGGTAATCGATTACCCAATTTGGAGTAACCGATTACTCTAAGAAAAAAGTGAAAAAACAGTAGCTTTGCACAGCCCAAAATATGAAGGATTTTCAAAAAATTTAAGATTTACAAGGTAATATACATACTAATACAATTTTGAGTGAAAGGTTTTTTATCGAAAAACTAAATTTACCTAATATAAAATCAACAAAAGGCAAAAATTTCATATACACATTTTAAAGAGAAATTTCACAAATAAAAAAAGTTAAAAACTTGTGTACCTTGGCCTCATTATAATGTATAGTGAATAATTATGGAAGATTTATATATTTCCTTCATCCAAAATGCCAAGTTCTCTTCGAATCTTATAAAATGGTTCTTTTGCAAGTGGTTTTGTGAAAATGTCCGCTAGTTGATTATGAGTATCGACAAAGGTAACTTCGACGTCGCCTTTAAGCACATGATCACGAAGGAAATGGTGTCGAATGTCTATGTGTTTGGTCCTTGAGTGCATGACAGGGCTCTTTGTAATATTAATCACACTTATGTTGTCTCATCGGAATGGTATGCATCCAAGATCGATTCCATAGTCACTTAATTGTTGCTTTAGCCAAAGATTCTGTCCACAACAACTACCCGTTGCTATGTTTCTTACATGACCACGAGACTAATGCATTACCAAGGATGTGACATGTTCCACTAGTACTTTTTTTTATCTGTTTTACAACCGGCATAATCTGTGTCAGAATAACCAATTAACTTACAAACATTACCTTTAGGATACCATAAGTCAACGTTGGTTGTTCCTCTGAGATACTTCATGATTCTTTTGACCGCCGTGAGGTGTGACTCCTTTGGATTTTCTTGGAAGCGAGCACATAAACATACGCTAAACATTATGTCAGGACGACTTGCCGTCAAATATAATAAAGAACCAATCATACCTCGATACTTCGTAATATCAATTGACATACCCGATTCGTCTTGATCAACATAGGTTCCGGAGCCCATTGATGTTGACATTTCTTTACAACCATCCATTTCAAATCTCTTTAACAACTCTTTGCAATACTTTGATTGGTTGATAAAGATTCCATCTTTTAGTTGCTTGATTTGCAATCCAAGGAAGTAGTTCATCTTTCCCATCATAGACATTTCAAATTCACCTTGCATTATCAACGCAAATTCTTCAAATAGTTCTTTGTTGGTTGAACCGAAGATTATGTCGTCAACGTAGACTTGAGCAAGTAAGGTGTTCCCTTTTATCTTCTTGATAAATAAAGTCTTGTCTACTTTGACTTTTTCAAAACCTTTTTCACATAGAAAATTACTTAGACGATCATACCATGCCCTTGGTGCTTGTTTTAATCCATATAGCGCTTTCTTCAATTTGTATACATGTGAAGGATGCTTGAAGTCTTCAAATTCCGGGGGTTGTTTGACATAGACTTCTTCATTGATGTAGTCGTTCAAGAATGCGCTTTTGACGTCCATTTGAAATAATTGGAAATTCAATGAACATACGTAAGCAAGTAATAAACGAATAGCTTCTAACCTTGCAACCGGAGCGAAAGTTTCTTCAAAGTCGACTCCTTCTTCTTGATTATATCCTTGAGCGACCAATCTTGCTTTGTTTCGAACAATTATTCCATTCTCATCAAGTTTGTTCTTAAACACCCATCTTGTTCCAATGATGTGCTTACCACTTGGTCTAGAAACAAGTTCCCAAACTTGATTTCTCTCGAATTGGTTTAATTCTTCTTGCATAGCAACAATCCATTGATCATCTCCTATAGCTTCATCAATTTTAGAGGGTCCTATTTGCGAAATGAACGCCATGTTTAAGCATGCATCCTTGAGATTCAATCTTGTAGCAACACCTTGACTAATGTCACCAATTACTTTGTCAATAGGATGATCTTTATGAGTCCTCCATTCCTTAGGTAGATCATTTTCATTTGACTCTTGTTGAATCAGAACCAAATGTTGTGCTCAAGAAAGTTTTCAAGACTGAAGATCAGTAGGATGCAGTTACTTGCCATGATCCCAAATTTTTGCATAAATTGCCTCAGGGTGGGGTACTCAATTCATCAGGATAAATTTCTATTTTATGTCTCTAACATTTGCCTGGATCGCCCTTTCGGGTTTTCAATCCACCGAGATGCTCATTTTTTTTACCTAAGTCTCCCTTTCAGGTTTTCAACTAAGCGAGTTGTTCTTTACTTTTTCTAGTCGAAGTTTTTCTTGACTGCATCGGTATTCACAGGACGAGTGAACTCTTCACCATCCATAGTTGTAAGAATCAAAGCACCGCCCGAAAAAGCTCTCTTAACAACATATGGGCCTTCATAATTAGGAGTTCATTTGCCTCTAGCATCTGGTTTGAAAGATATAATCTTCTTGAGCACAAGGTCACCTTCTCTAAACACACGAGGTCTGACCTTCTTATCAAACGCTTTCTTCATCCTTTGCTGATATAATTGACCATGACACATGGCAGTCAACCTCTTTTCTTCGATCAAATTCAAATGGTCATACCTGGTCTAACACCATTCAGCTTCTGTCAACTTGGCTTCCATCAGCACACGCAATGATGGGATCTCAACCTCTATCGGGAGCACAACTTCCATGCCATAAACAAGTGAGAACGAGGTTGCCTTTGTTGAAGAGCGGAAGGATGTACGATACCCGTGCAAAGAAAATGGGAGCATCTCATGCCAATCCTTATAGGTCACAACCATCTCCTGGATGATCTTCTTGATATTCTTGTTCGCAGCTTCAACAGCCTCATTCATCTTGGGTCTATAGGGAGAAGAATTATGATGTGAAATCTTGAAGTCTTTGCAAAGAGTTTCCACCATATTATTATTCAAGTTCGATCCCTTATCAGTAATGATCTTACTTGGAACACCATACCGGCATATAATCTGATTCTTGATAAACCTTATAACAACTTGCTTGGTTACATTCACGTACGATGCTTCTTAAACCCACTTTGTGAAGTAGTCAATAGCCACTAGAATGAAACGATGTCCATTCGAAGCTTTGGGCTCAATCATACCAATCATATCAATTCCCCACATGGAGAAGGGCCATGGAGAGGAAATGACATTTAACAGCGTCAGAGGAACATGGATCTTATCTGCATATATTTGATACTTGTGGCATTTCTTCACAAACTTGCAATAGTCAGATTCCATTGTCATCCAATACTAACCTGCTCTCAACATCTTCTTAGCCATAACATGTCCATTGGAGTGAGTACCAACGAAACCTTCATGGACTTCAGTCATCAACAGGTATGCTTCGTGTCTATCAACGCATCTGAGAAAAACCATATTGAAATTTCTCTTGTAAAGCACATCACCATTTAGGTATAAATTGCCAACTAGTCTTCTCAAAGTCTTCTTATCTTTCAAAGACGCCCCAGATGGGTAAATCTGACTTTGGAGAAAGCACTTGATATCAAAATACCATGGCTTTTCATCTTTGATCTCTTCAACAACGAACACATAAGTTGGCCTATCAAGACGCATCACAGTAAAATTGGGAACTTCATTCTAGAATTTTACCACAATCATTGAAGCCAACGTTGCAAGAGCATCTGCCATCCAATTTTCATCTCGAGGGATATGATGAAATTCCACCTTTGTAAATAAAGTTGAAATTCTCCTCGCATAATCTCTATATGGTATCAAACTGGGTTGATTCGTCTTCCATTCACCTTTGATTTGATAGACAACCAAAGCTGAATCTCCATAGACGTCCAAATACTTGATTCTGAGATCAATGGCCTCTTCAAGCCCCATAATGCAAGCTTCATACTTAGCCATATTATTTGTACACTAGAAAGTCAATCTAGATGTAAACGGAAAACGAGTGCCTTGAGGAGTGATAATCACTTCCCCAATGCTATTACCATATTGATTAACAGCTCCATCAAATACCATGCCCCAACGGGAACCAGGTTCTGACCCTTCTTCAAGTAATGGTTCATCACAATCTTTCATCTTCAAGTACAAGATCTCTTCATCAGGAAAATGATACTGCACTAACTGATAATCTTAAATTGGTTGGTGGGCCAAATGGTCAGCCAAGACACTACCTTTAGTCGCTTTTTGAGATTGGTATATCATACTCTGATAACAACATCTGCCAACGGGCAATCCTCCCAGTTAAAGAAGGCTTCTCAAAAATATACTTGATTGGATCCATTTTGGATATCAACCAAGTGATATGATTCAACATATGCTGACGCAGACGCTTACCAGCCGAAGCCAATGCACAACAAGTCTTTTCAAGCCTTTCAATCTCATCTTGCTGACCCAGAACACAACCCATACTCTCTTCAAGTACAGTCAAATACATGATCAATGGTCTTCTTTCAACAGGAGGATACAAAATTGGAGGCTCAAACAGGTACTCCTGGATACTATCAAAAGCTTTCTAGCAATCCTCGGTCCCATCACAAGACTGATCTTTCTGAAGAAGCTTGAATATAGGTGCGCACGTGGCAGTCATATGTGAAATGAATCTTGATATATAATTCAAGCGGTTGAGAAAACCTCTGACTTACTTCTCAGTTTTGGACGCATGCATCTCTTATATTGCTTTGACCTTGGCAAGATCAACTTCAATATCCTTCTCGCTGACAATAAAGCCCAAAAACTTACCAGAACGAACACTAAATATGCACTTATTGAGATTCAAGCGGAGTTTGTACTTCCTCAAATGTTGGAATAACTTCAACAAATGTTCAACATGTTCTTCTTCATCACTGGATTTAGCAATCATATCATCAACATAGACTTCAATCTCTTTGTGCATCATATCATGAAAAAGAGTGGTCATTGCTCTCTGGTATGTTGCACTAGCATTCTTTAAACCGAAAGGCATCACTCTATAACAGAATATTCCCTAGGGTGTAATTAATGTGGTATTCTCCATATCCTCGGGTGCCATCTTGATCTTATTATAACCAAAAAATCCGTCCATAAATGAAAAGACTTTGAATTTAGCTGTACTATCTACCAACATGTCAATGTGTGGCAGAGGAAAATTAGCTCTCAGACTAGCTTTGTTCAAATAACTATAATCAACACACATATGGACTTTTCCATCCTTCTTAAGAACGGGCACAATATTGGCCACCCACTGCGGATACTCAGTAGTAACAAGGAAACTGACATCGATATGCTTTTGCACTTCTTCTTTGATCTTCACTACCATATCAGGATGAGTCCTCCTCAACTTCTGCTTGACTGACGGGCATTTTGGCTTCAACGACAATCTATGCTCCACAACCTCAAAATCCAAATCAGGCATGTCTTGATAGGACCAGGTAAATACATATGAATACTCTCGAAGAAGATCAATCAACCCCTTCTTAACCTCTGGACACAATCGAGACCCAATCTTGACTTCCTTCACATCAACTTCGGAACCCAAGTTGACTAGCTCAATCTGCTCTTCGAATGGATGGATGGCTTTTTAGTCGTGCTCAAGTAGAAGAGATAATTGATCAGACACTTCTTCATCACCTTCTTCCTCATCCTCAAACACAGGGAATTCAAAGTTTGGAGAAGGAGTAGGATCATTGTATTCAATGGATTTAGAAACCAACCTGCATAATGATTTGATATTTTGATTTTAAAGACGTGAATTGTGACGAAATATTATGCAGATGGACAATTATTATTTATTTAATCATGTTTTATGTGATTACCATTTTCAGAAAAGAAAAAAGTAAAAATAAAACATCATAGATGTGGATGAATAGAATTGCATTTTAGTGATGATTAATTTGAAATATGCCCAAAAATGTTCGCTTCTCCCTTAGGCATAGGAGAACGATTTTCAAAAATAATAAAAACAATTACTTAGAGCGATGAACAATAACATGAACATCGACAGCGATCCAATTGTTGCAAGCTTTTCCATGAGTCACAAAATTGGTGCAATCTTCATCTTCATTCCCCACGATCACTGCAGTTGAGTGTTGTTCATTACTGAAATTCTAGTTATCAGACTTTCGATGTCACACGGGTTGTTATGACATCCAATTCTGCATAGACCAGAATTATGCAGAATTTAAAAGTAAGTGCAGTAAATAACACAAGTAATTGTTTACCCAGTTCAGTCCAACATGACCTACGTCTGGGAGCTACCAAGCCAGAGAGGAAATCCACTATTAGTAGTATTAATTCAAAGCTAAACTCACCCGTTTACAACTCTTCACTTAATCCCCACCCAATGCAATTTCAATCTTACACTAAGATCAGAGTTCCTACTCACTCCCCCTCAATCACCTCAGTGATTACTACCTTTAATCAATATTAAAGACAATTTTGAAGTCACACTTCAAACAACTCTTAATTGTGCTTAACAACTTTAATCAAGATACACAGCACTCACGCTTAAAAGCTTAGAGTGACACAACACTTACAACTCAATGAACACCCTATACCAAAGCAATCATCTACATGATAATAGCTTGGTTTACAAGATATGTCTAATACAAGACTCACAAAAATACAGCAGTGAAGTATGATGGCCACACTAAATCTTCACGCCTCAAAATCCCCAGTTCTGAATGAAGGAATGACTTCCTTTTATATTGCAGTACTTGGGCCTTGCATTTGTATTCTCCTGAATTTAAGGTCACGCGAGTTTCCCTAAATTCCATATCTAGGTTACTAACAAATAGGCTATTTGTTAGGTTCATTAAATGTAGCTTGGTTGTTGATTTCCTGGATTTTCTCTCAGCTGTTGAATCCCTGAAGAATAGCCTGAGAAAAAGCTGAAACAGAAAAACTAAACAACCTACAATATAGCATATGCTGTCAGGAATGAATGTCACAACATTCAGCTTGACATCAAGGACCATATGCTAAGTCTGTTTTTTTTTTCTGAAAACAGACTGTACAAATTTGCTGAACTGTACAGGACCAATCTGTCCATTCTACAGTAACAACTTACATTAATAAATGTCAAAGCATCCAATTTGACATTTACACACTTAACCTTCAGTCAGTTCTGTTATCCTCTTGAAGAACAGACTGAGAAACATACTGAAGTGTAGCAGAACACCGCTCTGTCTATTGTTCAGTATATGCTGTCAATGATGAATGTCATAACATCCAGTTTGACATTCAGACAGTAGGCCTTATGCCAGATCTGGTATTTCCTTGATAACCAGACTGAAAATAAATACTGAGTTCTAACAGAACACCAACTGTTCTATTCCTCAGTATCTGCTGACAGGGATGAATGTCACCACATCCAATTTGACATTCAATAAATCCTGTATTAGCTAATCCTGCAGTAAACTACTCAAGTGTGTCATGACATCAGTCAAGACATCAGAGTACAATTAGATATTCTAACCTACAATGCAGTCACACAAGCACCTTCACAGCATGTCATAACTGTAAGAACAAAAATTGTTCTACAACAGATTCCTTGATTTTGATGATAACAAAGGATGAAACCAAAAATGGCACCCTAACGAAAAGTTTCTAAGTGTGCAGGATTCTAAAGATAGAAGAAAGAAATCTGATGACATCATCAGATAGAGTACCAGATCAGAAGCATATTATCAAATGATCAGAAGCTCTGAAGTAGAAACAAGTTCAAGAAAGTCAAACTCTGAACTAAACAACAAGTATCAGAAGCATCTGAACAAGAAGTAAGTCCTAGAACCTCTGACTCTGAGCAACGCTATCTGAAGAATTTATTTAGATCAACATCAGAAGGAAGATTCCAAGGTTCTCCAGAAACACAAATACTCTGATTATGGATTTGCTAATCATGAAAGAGTAACGTTGAAGACAAGTAAAGATTTTCAAATGGATTTCCTAATTGAGAAAGAGACGTTAATCTCCAATCTCAATAAAAAAATACTACTTGTGGTAAGTAGTCATTTCAAGAAGAAAAAGTCATCCTGCATTAGCTAATTATGTGATGGCGTAACTTCATCTCAATATCCACCAGTTTCAACTACTACTTCAACTGATCTATATAAAGGATTGCAAATCAACTTTCAGCAACACACGAGAGAACAATCAGTAAGCCAACAAGCCAAAATTATACTGAAACACCAAGTCAAGAAAAACACTCTTCTCTCTAAGATCTTCACGAAGCTTTTGCTTATTACGTGAAAAACTTTTGTTCTTTACATTGTAATATTTGCTTTCTTAGAAGCACTCTAGATTACATAAACCTTTCATCTTTTGTTTGTTAAATTCCTCAAGTGACTCTGTGTAGTCTGTATACTTGAGAGGGCTAAGAGATTTTGTATCTTAGACGTTGTTTGTAATCTTTCAAGATTAGTGGATTAAGTCCTTGTTAAAGGCGAAATCACCTCGGCCGGGTGGACTGGAGTAGCTTTGTGTTATAAGCGAACCAGTATAAAATCCTTGTGTGATTTTCTTTTTGAAAAGCGCTTATTTTTCCAAACAATTCAAACCCCCCCTTTCTTGTTTTTCTCACCTTCAATTGGTATCAGAGCTCCGGCTCTGTTATTGATTTTCTAATCAAACACTTAACAGTGTAGAGAGATCCAGTACGAGAAAAACTATGGCCCACTCAAATGAAAAAGATTCTTACAATGCTAAGCCTCCTGTCTTTGATGGAGAGAAGTTTGATTACTGGAAAGATAGAATTGAAAGGTTCTTTCTAGGCTATGATGCTGAACTCTGGGACATTGTCACAGATGGATACAAACCTCCTGTCACAGTAGATGGAGCTGAAGTTCCCAGAAGTAAGATGTCAGATGATCAGAAACGAGTTTTCAAGAATCATCACAAGGCCAGAACCATACTCCTAAATGCTATATCTTATAACGAGTATGAAAAGATCACCAACAGAGAAACAACCAAAGATATACTTGACTCTCTGAGGATGACTCATGAAGGAAACTCTCAAGTCAAAGAGACAAAGGCTCTGGCACTTATCCAGAAATATGAAGCCTTCAAAATGGAAGATGATGAAGCTATAAAGGCTATGTTTTCTAGATTCCAAACTCTTATTGCAGGTCTCAAGGTGCTGGACAAAGGATACACAACTGCAGATCATGTTAAGAAGATAGTCAGAAGTCTGCCAAAGAAATGGAGACCTATGGTTACTGCTCTGAAGCTGTCAAAGGATCTGAACAATATCAGCCTTGAAGAGCTTGTTAGTTCTCTCAGAAGCCATGAGATAGAACTAGAGGAGGATGAGCCTCAGAAAAAGAACAAGTCAGTAGCGCTAAAGTCCAGATCTGAAAGACGGAAATCTGACAGAACCAAAGCTCTCCAGGCAGAAGCTAAAGATACTGACGATTCTGAACCAGAAGACTCTGATGATGAAGAAGAGTTGTCCCTACTAACCAGAAGAGTCAAGCAACTCTGGAAAAAGAGGAACAACAACAACTTCAGAAGATCAAGACCCAGAGGGGATCGATCAGAGTCAACTTCAAAAGGTAAAGCTAACAAAGATATTACCTGTTATGAATGTAAAGAAACAGGTCATTACAGAAATGAATGCCCCAAGCTGAAGAAAGACAATCCTAGAAAAGAAAGCTTCAAGAAAAACACCTTCAGAACAAAGAAAGGACTGATGGCTACCTGGGATGACAGTGAATCTGGATCATCAGAATCTGACTCTGATGAACAGGCCAACGTAGCACTTATGGCTACCACATCCAGCTGCTCAGACGAAGAATCTGAAGAGGTATTTTCTGAACTTTCTAGATCTGACTTAGAATCATGTTTGTCAGAAACTCTTACTTCTTATCAGAAATTAAAACAAAAGTTTAAAAACATTAAAGGCTGTCTTAAAGCTAAATTTGAAGAGTGTAGTGAACTTGAGATAACAATTCTATCACAAGAAGATACAATCAAATCTTTAATGTTAGAAAGAGATGAAGCAAAAACAAAAAAGCTCAGAACTAGAAGAAGCGTTATCTCAAGCACCACAAACTTCAAATAAAATTATTTATAAATATGAAGAAGCCTTTCAAGAATTTCTGAAGAATGGGATAGATAGGGGTATTATGGCATTCATGATTTATGGAGTAAGTCAGAACAATAAAAGGGGAATTGGGTATGATCCTAAGGAAGATAAACCTTCTACAAGTGATCAAATTAAATCTCCTTTTTCATATCACTACACACAGACACAAGAACACAAATTTAAAAATGCTAGAAGACCCAAAGTTATAAGAAACTCTGGGAAAACTAATCTAAAAGGACCCAAGAGATTCTGGGTACCGAAAGATAAGATTATCTATGTTGCAGATATCCTATGCAGCAAAGTTCAGACACCAGTCATGGTACCTGGACTCTGGATGCTCGCGACACATGACGGGAAGAAAGTCTATGTTCCAAAGTCTGGAACTTAAAGACGCTGGATTTGTAGGCTTTGGAGGAGATCAGAAAGGAAGGATCAGAGGCTCCAGAACTATTGGTAATGGTACTCTTCCCTCTATATCTGATGTTCTTTATGTAGAAGGATTAATGCATAACTTGTTATCCATAAGTCAATTAAGTGATAACGGTTATGATGTAATCTTCAATCAAAAAACATGTAAAGCCATTAATCAGAACGATGGCTCTGTCCTTTTCACAGGCAAGAGGAAAAACAACATTTACAAAATAAATCTTTCTGATTTAAAAGATCAAAATGTTAAATGTCTAATGTCAGTTCACGAAGAACAATGGGTATGGCATAGACGCTTAGGCCACATTAGCATGAGGAAACTTTCTCAGCTAACTAAACTTGAGTTAGTCAGAGGCCTACCTAAACTGAAGTTTTCTTCAGATGCTCTGTGTGAAGCTTGTCAGAAAGGAAAATTTTCAAAAACATCTTTTAAAAAGAAAAATGTTGTTTCTACCTCTAAGCCTCTGGAACTTCTTCACATTGACTTATTTGGTCCTGTGAAAACAGCATCAGTTAATGGAAAGAAGTATGGACTAGTCATTGTTGATGATTACAGTCGCTGGACATGGGTAAAATTCCTAAAGCACAAGAGTGAGTCTCACTCTGTATTCACCAGTTTCTGTTCCAAAGTGCAAAAAGAATTTGACTCTAAAATTGTTAGAGTCAGAAGTGATCATGGTGGAGAATTTGAAAACAAAGATTTTGAAGAATTATTTGACTCTAATGGAATATCCCATGATTTCTCCTGCCCTAGAACTCCACAACAAAATGGAGTTGTAGAGAGGAAGAATAGGACACTCCAAGAGATGGCCAGAACCATGATCAATGAAACTAATGTAGCAAAGCACTTTTGGGCAGAAGCTGTAAATACAGCGTGTTACATTCAGAATAGAATCTCTATAAGACCTATTCTGGAAAAGACTCCCTATGAACTGTGTAAAGGAAGAAAAAACCCAACATCTCATATTTTCATCCTTTTGGATGCTCTTGTTTTATATTAAACACTAAAGAACATCTGAACAAGTTTGATTCCAAAGCACAGAAAGGTATTATGTTAGGATACTCAGAACGCTCTAAAGGCTATAGGGTATACAACATAGAAACCAAAATTGTGGAAGAATCAATTCATGTCAGATTTGATGATAAGCTTGACCCTGAAAAGTCAAAGCTAGTTGAAAAGTTTGCAGATTTGGAAATCACTCTTGTAGAATCTGATAAAACTCCAGAAGCAACTGTCACTCAAGACTCTGAAGAAATTAAATCTCCAGAAATTCCAAGGAAAGTTAAAAGTCGTATTAACGTATCTGAAGATTTGATTTTGGGAAACAAAGATGAACCCGTCAGAACCAGATCTACCTTCAGGACTTCTGAAGATACTCCTCTGGGACTGGTATCTCTGATTGAGCCTATGTCTTGTGATGAAGCTCTTCAAGATAACGATTGGGTGGCAACTATGCAAGAAGAATTAGATCAATTCTCCAAGAATGATGTCTGGGATCTCATTCCTAAACCCAGAGGCACTCACGTCATTGGAACCAGATGGGTTTTCAGAAACAAGCTGAACGAGAAAGGAGAAGTTGTCAGAAACAAAGCACGACTGGTAGCTCAAGGTTATAGTCAACAAGAAGGTATTGATTATAATGAAACCTTTGCTCCAGTCGCGAGGTTAGAATCTATTCGTCTTCTTGTATCTTTTGCTATTAATCACTCTATCAAATTATACCAAATGGATGTCAAGAGTGCATTTCTTAATGGTTATATTTCAGAAGAAGTGTATGTCAATCAACCTCCAGGCTTTGAAAATTTAAATTTTCCAGAACATGTTTTTAAGCTTAAGAAATCCTTATATGGACTCAAACAAGCTCCCAGAGCTTGGTATGAACGATTAAGCAATTTTCTTCTGGAACAAAATTTTATCAGAGGGAAAGTTGATTCTACACTCTTCTGTAAAAACCTTAATAATGATATCATGATATGCTAGATTTATGTTGATGATATTATTTTTGGTTCTGCTAATATCTCTGTTTGCCAAGAATTTTCTAAGTTAATGCAGGCAGAGTTTGAAATGAGTTTAATGCAAGAACTAAAGTTCTTTCTGGGAATTCAAATTAATCAAACTCCAGAAGTCACGTACATTCATCAAAGCAAGTACATTAAAGACGTTCTGAAGAAGTTTGACATGACTGAATGCAACTCTGCAAAAACTCCCATGCACCCAACTTGCATTCTGGAAAAGGAAGAGGTAAGCAACAAGGTTTGTCAGAAGCTCTATCGAGGTATGATAGGCTCTCTTCTCTATCTGACTGCTACTCGTCCTGATATTCTCTTTAGCGTCTGTCTTTGTGCCAGATTCCAATCAGATCCTAGAGAATCTCATTTAACAGCTGTTAAGAGAATTCTTAAGTATCTGAAAGGAACTCCTAACCTGGGCCTGATGTATAAGAAAACATCAGAGTATAGACTTTCTGGTTACTGTGATGCAGACTACGCAGGAGATAGAATAGAACGAAAAAGCACATCTGGAAGTTGCCAGCTTCTGGGAAACAATCTAATCTCCTGGGCTAGCAAAAGACAGTCAACTATCGCTCTATCAACTGCAAAAGCAGAATATATCTCAGCATCACTGTGCACAACTCAGATGCTCTGGATGAAGCATCAGCTAGAAGATCTACAAATCTTTGAGAGTAACATTCCTATCTTCTGTGATAATACTGCTGCTATTTGTTTAAGTAAGAATCCCATTCTACATTCCAGAGCCAAACACATAGAAATAAAACATCATTTTATCAGAGACTATGTTCAGAAAGGGATAGTAACATTGAAGTTCATTGATACAGAACATCAATGGGCAGATATCTTTACTAAGCCTCTAGCTGAAGATAGATTTCTTTTCATATTAGAAAATCTGAACATTAAAAATTGCCCTGAATAAAGTGTGGCTCTGAAAAAGTAAAATGAGACTCTGATAAAAACAAATACACTTCTGCCTCTGACTCTGATACTTCTACAAGTTAAGAAGATATCTGAGTTAGAAATCTTCAGAAACCAATCCTTTGGTATTCCTGAAGATCAGATACATCAACACGTGGAGCATTAAACGTCTAACCCTAGAACTTCTAGACAGCTGTCAAAAGAAATCAAAGGTCAGAACGTTTGAAATCTCCTAGAGCAGTGTGCGTACTGTTGGGATTAGACATTCATTTATTAGCTGTAATCATTTTTTTCCCCCAAGCGTGCTATTTTGAATCTTGTGCTAACGCTGGAATGTGTGTCGTTTTGCATGTGTTTTACTTAGAGTATATAAACACTTTCTCTCACATTTCACACTTATCACTCTCACTCACTCTAAAACCCTAAACCCTTCTCTCGAAGCATTCTCTGCAAGTTCTTCATCTTCATCCATTTCTCTTCTTCATGGATGCTCAACAACAAGAAGTGTTTAACTTCTCTCAACAGATGGAATCAAGTTCTAATCCCCAAACCTCAAACACTCAAACTCCCACGGTTACAGGCGTCACCATAACCCCTGTTTACAAAGAACCTCACGTTCTTGACCGTGAACGCCATATCAACCTTTCAACTCCTTTTGAAGGTTTGGACGTGTTGTGTGAATCGTTGGTTGATTTCGACAACCTAAGAAGAAATGGCGTTGATCTAACTGGAGAACTTCGTCAACAAGGGTGGGAGAACTATTTCCAAAGACTCTATGGTCCTATCTACCCACTTCTTGTCAAGGAGTTCTGGAGACATGCTGATGCAGATGACAACTTCATCGTCTCATATGTTTTGGGGGTGAAGATTGTTATTACTGAAGGGTCTATTGCCTCTCTGTTGAACATGGAAAGAAGTGGAGGAAAAAGGATCTACAACATTCCTCCTAGGTCAAAGCGCATTACAGATGTGATAAACCCAACAATCTTCAAACCCAATGTTGAAGGAAACCCCTCTAAGAACAAGGAGCTGCATCAGAACCTCAGAGTGTGGCTGAAGATTATTCTGGGAACTATCCACCACCGTCCAGCCTCCAACTCTTCTGATTACATTAATGCAGACCAGAAATGCATTCTGTACTGCATTCAGAAGGGTGTGAAGATCAACCTCCCTGCTCTCCTCTTCAGATATCTGAGAGATTCGGTCAGAGAAACCAGAAATAACATGAAGCCCAGATCCTACATTCCTCTGGGAAGATTGCTATCTGACGTCTTCATTGAGCATGGACTGGTAGACGAGCTGGAAAAGACCAAATTGATGGATGATCTGGCAATAGATGTTGGGAAACCTCTGAATGCCAGAAACCTTAAGAGTATGGGAATCATCAAGAAGATTCAAGTCAAGCCAACTCTGGATACATCCTGGGATAGTTTGAAAGATCAGAGGAAGATGCCTCATGGTCTTGCCAGATTCTTCAAGAACGAACCCAGAGACGCTGTTGCTATCTATCTTCATCGTCTGCTGGAAGAAGGTGTTGACGTCTCTGATTTTAGCCTCGGCGACTGTCTGGACTCTGAAGAAGACTTAGTCAGATACAAGAGAGGTATTTCTGAGAAGAAGATAGCACCACCAGCAAAGAATGCCAGACTTGGAGAAGCTTCTGGAAGCGGATCTTCAGCTCCTCTGCAAATCTCTACCGGTAAGTCTGTTCCTTCTGTTACCAATCCTCTGATGGCTTCTTCTAACCCTCTCTCTTCACAACCTATTTATACCACCTCTGACATTACACCCTCAATCACCAGAACCTCCCAACCTACACCAGTTCTAAACATAGCAAGAACATTCATACCTCCCTCTAAACCTACACAAACTCAACAAAGCACTTCCTCTTCTTCATCCTCTGAACCTGAATCACCTCCATATGTTTCTCTCTCTTCTGACCAAGAACTTTCTGATCCTGATTCCCCAACCATAGCCACACTTTATGCTCATAGACTTGCTTCACAATCTGAAGCAACTTCACTTCCACCACAACAAACAACCACCATACCCTCTGAAACTCAACCATCTGATCCCCACACCTCTGATATCACCCCACCAAACATTCCCGCTGTACCTGAAACAGACTCTAACCCTTTAGACCTAAATCCTCTTTATGCTTCTTCCCAAACATCTGAACCTTCACCAGAAGCAGAATCTGAACCTCAACCTGAATCAGAATCTGCACCTCAAACCTTAACTCTCAGCCCTCCAAACTCTCCACCTCATACCTCTGAACCAGAACCTGAACCTGAACTTACTATACCTACCCTTGAGGAAGCCATCATGCAGGTAGCAGAAGCTTCAGTTCAGAAGGTCAAGTCTCTGGCTAACAACTCTGAAGTCAGTGATGATCCTAAATCTGTTAGGACACACTGGAACAGAGTCATTGGTTGGATGACCTCTGAGTCCTTTAGGCTGAAGAGTATCTCTGAACAAGTCAGAAATGGCTACATCAGAGATGCTGAGGCAAGACTCCAGGAGAGACTTGCCAGAGAAGCTGAGGCCAGAAGGCTGGAGGAAGAGAGGTTGGCCAAGGAAGCTGAAGAAGAAGCAAAAAGGCTAGAAGAAGAACGACTTGCTAAAGAAGCTGAACTCCTAAGGCAAAAGGAAGCTGAAGCCAAGGCTCTGGCGGATGCCGAAGCCCAAGCTGTTGCTGAAGCTGAAGCTCAGCAAGCTCTGACTCTGGGGGAGTCCTCTTCTGTGATTCCTACGGTTCTTCAGACTCTGAAAGAACTCAAGCAAGATCAGAATGAACTCCGGGCCAGAATGGACAAGCAAGATACTGTCAACGAAAACATCCAGAACATGCTTGCTATGCTGCTTCAGAGAATGCCTCCGCCTCCGAACCCTTAGGCACTTAGGAGTTATTTATTTTTGCTTGCCTATTGTTTTTGCTTCTGTCTTCCTTTGGATCTGATGTTTTTTCTTGTTCTTTTGAATCTGATGTTTTGTTGCCTTTGTGCTTCTATCTATGAATTTCAAGTTTTTTCTCTTTATTTATTTTCTCTTTACTTATTCTTTTTTACTATGTCTTCTTGATTCTGACAAAAAGGGGGAGAAAGTAATTATTAGCTCTGATGAAAATATTGTCTAAAACCTTAAGCATTCTGCAACATTTTTTTTATAAACAAATTTATCTAACTTGGACTTAAGAAATTGCAGAAAATTTCAGAAATCTCTTTACTTAAGAAACTCTGGTAAGAACTTCTGAACTCCCTAGCACTATCTCAGGGGGAGCTTCTGTCTATCTAATCTAATGTTATTCATGTTTCATCTGCTAATTAAAGTTGTTTTGTCATCATCAAAAAGGGGGAGATTGTAAGAACAAAAATTGTTCTACAACAGATTCCTTGATTTTGATGATAACAAAGGATGAAACCAAAAATGGCACCCTAACGAAAAGTTTCTAAGTGTGCAGGATTCTAAAGATAGAAGAAAGAAATCTGATGACATCATCAGATAGAGTACCAGATCAGAAGCATATTATCAAATGATCAGAAGCTCTGAAGTAGAAACAAGTTCAAGAAAGTCAAACTCTGAACTAAACAACAAGTATCAGAAGCATCTGAACAAGAAGTAAGTCCTAGAACCTCTGACTCTGAGCAACGCTATCTGAAGAATTTATTTAGATCAACATCAGAAGGAAGATTCCAAGGTTCTCCAGAAACACAAATACTCTGATTATGGATTTGCTAATCATGAAAGAGTAACGTTGAAGACAAGTAAAGATTTTCAAATGGATTTCCTAATTGAGAAAGAGACGTTAATCTCCAATCTCAATAAAGAAAATACTACTTGTGGTAAGTAGTCATTTCAAGAAGAAAAAGTCATCCTGCATTAGCTAATTATGTGATGGCGTAACTTCATCTCAATATCCACCAGTTTCAACTACTACTTCAACTGATCTATATAAAGGATTGCAAATCAACTTTCAGCAACACACGAGAGAACAATCAGTAAGCCAACAAGCCAAAATTATACTGAAACACCAAGTCAAGAAAAACACTCTTCTCTCTAAGATCTTCACGAAGCTTTTGCTTATTACGTGAAAAACTTTTGTTCTTTACATTGTAATATTTGCTTTCTTAGAAGCACTCTAGATTACATAAACCTTTCATCTTTTGTTTGTTAAATTCCTCAAGTGACTCTGTGTAGTCTGTATACTTGAGAGGGCTAAGAGATTTTGTATCTTAGACGTTGTTTGTAATCTTTCAAGATTAGTGGATTAAGTCCTTGTTAAAGGCGAAATCACCTCGGTCGGGTGGACTGGAGTAGCTTTGTGTTATAAGCGAACCAGTATAAAATCCTTGTGTGATTTTCTTTTTGAAAAGCGCTTATTTTTCCAAACAATTCAAACCCCCCCTTTCTTGTTTTTCTCACCTTCAATAACATCAGTCAAGACATTATAATCCAGCTAGTGTTTTACCATACAATGCAGCCAATTAAACACCTATAAACTCCCCCTTTGGCAAAATTTTGGCTAAAACACTTTGATCCCACAACAGAGTTCATAGCAGCGGAAATCACACATCTAGCAGGAAATAGACCTAGCTAATACACTCAGAGTGGCAGCACACTCACACACATGGAAGTTAAATAAAAACTTCACACACACATCAACACACAAACAAAAGTTAAATAAAAACTTCATCACACATCAGCTGTAGGGGAAGGAATCTTGAATCTGTCATGAATATCTGTTTTAACAAAATAATCTGTTGTCCTGGGGTATCACCTGTCTGTTACTCCCCTTTTTTGTCAAAAATGTTGCCAAAACAACACTTTAAATTACAGAACCAAAAAAACAGAATTACACACAAATGACAGAATTACATAAAAGGATTTATTCCTCAGCCTCATCATCAGCCTCCTCCTCAGAACTGGCCTCCTCCTCACCCTCAGAGCTTTGCCTAGCAGCTCCATCTGTATCCTCAGCAGATATCTCCAATTGAAAAATCAGCTTTTCCAAAGCGATCTTCCTAGCCTCCATCTCTTTGCAAGTCTCTTTGAGCACAACAATGACAACAACTTTATCTGGGTGGTTGCCAACATTGGATGTTTCTCTAGAAGTCATGACAATGTCAGGGACATGCTTACCCAGGAATAGTTTGTAACTGAAGGCCAATGGACTCTCTCTTCTTTTCACAAAGTCATTTACTGTCAAGATGTTTGGGAATTGATTCAGCACAATGCCACATATGAGCGAAGGAAAGGCTATAGGTCCCTTCACACTAAAACTCCCAGCATGTTTCATGGTCTGATCAAAGATGTAGGTACCATAGTCAAACTTTGCCTTGGTTCCAACAGCATAGATGAATTTTCCAAGCATCACAGACACAGTTGACTTGTGATTTATGGGCACCCAGTTTGCAGCTCCAACTTTGTGTAGCATGGCATACTTTACACTGAGTTGGCTGGCCACCAGCTTCCCTTTAAGAGGCCACTTCCTGACTTGATTTATAGTGATGACTTGACAAATTCGGTTGTCAGTCACTTCAAGCTCTGGTTGCACTACATCTGCTCTTCCCAAATACATATTGATTTCTGAGGGAGAGAAGGTCACACACTTGCCACACACATAGACCTTTCTGAATTCTCTGGACTTCCCATCTGCACTTTCCTCAGACAAATTGACAATGAACTCCATCACCAAGGTCTCATAGCACTTTGGCAGTTGAGTCACAGTTCTCATCAGCCCTGCCTCTTTAATGAGGTCCACAATCTCCTTACATTCCAAGGCATTCTGAGCCAGTTACCTCTCCAAAGCCAGCCTCTTGTGGTAGACATACTTCCACCTTGTCACATTACGCGAAAAACCGGCGGGAAAACGAAAACAACAGAGCCGCCACCCTGCGTTATTTATCCCAAGAGAGGGAAAGGAAACGCTCAAAGTAAACCTGGAAAAGACATGGTCTCGCGACCAAAGAGAATGGGATCGGGAGTTGGTTATGCGAAGGGAAGGTATTAGCACCCCTACGCATCCGTCGTACTCGACGGGATCCACGCACAAAAGGAAGGATAAAGGTTGCTAAACACTGCTCACAAACACAAACACTGCCTGAAAGAGACACAAGAAAACAAACGAAACTAACTCGGCAGGATATCGCATCCTGGGCCTACGTAGTCTATCAGGCATAGACATCAGAGTCGACGTAGTTTGGACAGGGGAAAACGTGCTCGCTAGGATGTCGCATCCTATGCATACGTATCTTCTCGGACTAAGAAGAATCAGAGCACCCGTAGCTCGGCTAACGCACGCCAAACGAAACAAACACCAACACAGGAAACCGACTGCCAATCGCTGGACTTACGTCAGACTCCACACAAACAGGCAAACATGGAAACCGAATGCCAATCGCTGGACTTACATCAGACTCCGAACCAAAACACACACACACTGGAAACCAAATGCCAATCGCTGGACTTACATCGGACTCCAAACACACAACAAGAGGATACGGAATGCCAATCGCTGGTCTTACATCCATCTCCTAAAACACACAAGAGACACAAACAAAAAGGGCGCCCGGAGAGATCAACTCATCTCCTGCCTACGTACCTCATCTGGTATGAGGATCAGGGCGACGTAGTTCCCCTACGCAGGGACAAAGGACTAGCCTAACCATATACAAAGGGAGACACTACTAGGGAGACTACGACTCGAGCCTAGCAGTTATCATGCATATCATCCCTAAGTTAAGGTTCTATCTAACTTGCACAGGGAGCAAGCTATCCTAAACAGCACAGGCACAACAAACAATCACACAAATAGCACACCATATATACACACAAAGTGGGCTCACACAAGGGTTAAGCTGTGAAACACAAGCCAACTGGAGTCGGGTGAAGTTAGCTCTTAACCCTAACATTGAGAGTTAGGGTGAAGCAGATGAAATGGGAAGTGAGAGTAAGATCTCACAACTCTTATCCCTGGCCTGGGAGAGCTTCAAACAAATGAAAGTGTGGGAGTTCAGAAAGTTGGAACTCTTCTCCACATATGACTGACTCAACAAAGATCTTGGGTTACTATCCACAATGCATCAACACTAGTTGTGTGAGCAAAGGGATGACTCAACTGAATAGAAGGAGATGGATGGCACATCTCTTGTGTTCTGCCAATTGCCTCTTAGAGGTCTTTTCCTGCTTGGCACAAAGATAAACAATCACAAGCATTGCCTCTTAAGGAGGGCTTCAGACAGGTGCCTGCCCAAGTAACAGGACAGGTCTTCCAGACTACATGAAGTCAGTGAGTTATACCTCAAATTGGTTAAGCAACCAAGCAACAGCAAAAGCAAGTTCACAAGAACTTAAGCAACTAATGTACCTGAAATCAATCTAACTCAGTCAGTTTACAACTCAAAAAGTCAAACAGACAAACTAATGGTCAACAGTCAATAGTGCACAAGCCAACAGACAAACATCAATGCATCAAGGCAAAGCACAAGCTCAACTCAAAGGAGCTAATACACCTACAAAACAACTCAATGTTAATCAACATCAATCAAATAGGCAACTCAAACCAATGAATCAATTCCTCAAGGCCATATGCTTCTTGTCCTGAAAACAAAACTCAAACATAAGCACAAACCACTAGGACAAGGCCTGGGGTTCAAGAGGGAGAAATAATTCAAAACAGAACATGAAAATTGGCATGAATCAAGCTTAATCAATTAAGAACAATATCCAAGTGGTCTCATATCAATAGCATCAACCAAGTTCATTTCACAAAGCACATAAGGCAAAGCATGCAAGTTGAAAGCTCATTGAAGCAAACAGAATAAACCAATCCACATCAACTCAAACATAGTTCAATAAATCCTAAGAAAAATCATGGCTAAACAGCACTCATAAAATGATCAAGGCATTTGGACAAGTCTAAGAATGGCAAATAAATTCCATAAGGAAAGGTAAGCACAAACAAGCTCAAAGAAGGCACAAAATGCTACATCAACTTCACACAAGCCTAAAACAGAATCCAAACATGATAAATGTCTCAAACCAAATCCAAAACAAACTTCAAAGTGTCTAGAATCAATGTGCAAAATTTCAAGTTCATATGATAAACATCAAGCATTTCACAAATCATTTAAGTTCATGACTATTCAAAAGTCGACAAATGACAAGCCAGCAAGAAAAATCCCAAACAAATTAGAAATCATTCCAAAAATTCCATAAAAAGTCATGATCAATTCTAACATCCAGAAGGAGCATCATGCAAAAAATCACATCATTTAGCATTTATTTGGGATGGCAAAGAAAATCCACAAGTTGAGAAAGCAATGGTGTGACACACATTGTCACACCTACATTAAACAGATCATAACTCAACAACCCGAAATGAGAAAAATGCAAATTCTATACCAAAATGTCAATTAGGATGTCTAGCTTAAGCATGCAAAATTTCACAATCATAGGATCAAAACTCATCATTTCATGAAGCAATTGGCAAAGTTGGTCAAGAAGGCACACATGTGAACAATCCCTAAGCAAAATTAAATTCCAACCGTGCACAATTTCTGGAAAAAATCTCATAAAATACTAGACATCATGAGGAACAACATGCAAAAATTCCCAGGTCATTTGGATCATCCATCATTGAGTTATGAATTTTTGAATGAATGAAAAAAATAAAAAAACATGAATGAGACATAGCATGAACATGGATGAGAAAAGGAATAAAATGCTAAAGGCCCAGTTTGAAATGCTCTCACCTGGATTCGAAGTGTGTTAAGATTTGAACTAAGGCGCGTTTACAATGAAACTCTGCGTTTCATTAAAGCTTAAGTGGCCGTGTGAAGCGCTCTGGACCAATCATTCTGCCACGCCCGTGCCAAGTGGACCAGTGCATGGACACAAACATGAAAACGCATGCAAATAGGCGCAAGCAAGGATTAAACGCGTTTCTGGAATCAAAACCCTAAGTTCTTCATCAGATTCATCGTGTTCATACACTCAAGAACACACTTGTCCAGAATTTGAAAAAACTTATATCATTGGATAGATCTTTCCATGCACAACACGAATTCACACCTAATTTAACCTAACTCTCACTAACATGAATGGATCGAGCAAGATAAGTTTTGTCCATCAAACTTTAAATCACAATAACTTTCTCATTTCTCCATGAAAATCAATGAGACAAAGCTCAGCATACTCAAGGATGAAAGATCTACAACATGCATATCACAATTTCAAGAATTAAGGCACGCGATTTCTAACCTTATTGAAGCTACATAACTGAATTTGATGGATCTAGGCTTGGCAATGCAGAAACAGATGATCTCCAATGCTTAGATGTATGAATGGATGAAGAATTGGTGCTCAATCGTGCTTGATGTTGCTCAAATCTTCAACTGCCATTAATGGATGCTAGCTTCAACAGTTCTAAAATCTGCATGCAATCCTTCGATTCTTGCTTCCAAAACACTCAATTATGCTCCTATGTGATGGATCAACCAAGAACAAGGCAAGGCTTTTGCAAAATTTTGATGAATATTCAAGAAAAAGTTTGAGAGCACAATGAAGAAAAAGTTTCAGATCTGGAAATTATGTAGTGTTAATGAAGTTTTCTGTTATGATTATGCTTTTATATGGTCTGTTAATGATGTATGCTAATCACAATTAAGCAATGCCAAAGTAATTAGTGAAAACCAAGTGTTATGGCCAATTTGCAAATGCACCCTCATGTGTGTAATTCAATGCTACAGTACACGAATTATGCTTCCAATTCACTTCAAATGTCATTTTAAACCAAATGCAAGTGGTAACATGTGAAAGCAATGCATGATTTTTGAATTTGGATTTTTCCTCCAAAATTCAAATGAAAAATACAAAATTTTTGTAATGGAAATGCATGGTTTATGATGCATGAATTGGATAGTACATGTCAAAACAAGAATGTTGCAAAAAGAACCACTTCATTTGGCCTTATGGTTCAAAAGTTATGCACTTGTGAAGTTCAAATCCATTTGACCATGATTGATCCATAACTTTCCAACCATACATGCGAAATTCATGTTCTTGGAATTTTTGGAAATGGGAGAACAATATCTTCAACTTTCATGTTGGACAAAATTTCATTTGAAGCTTTATTGATGATGTAATCTTGAGGAGAAAACCTTTCCATTTTTGGCAATTTCAATTTACAGGTCACTTACTATTTTTGGAAAGTTTTCATCTGACCTCAAATTCTTCATTGTTGATGTTTGCAATGTCAAATGAGACTTGTATGGACATGAACGAGGCCTCTCTAACCATCTCCCTCCTCCCAATCCATGATTTCATGCACAGTTGACTTTGGTTGACTTTCTAGGGTTTTAGATGAATTGATCAATGACTGATGATCTCTGAACATCCAATCTTTGGCCAAACCACTTCAAAATGATCCCTAGGTCACATGAACTCAATGAACCAACCTTAGGGCTTTGATTCAATAGGAAATGCACTTGCTTGCTTGCACAACTGGATCTCTTGACCAGTCTTGATTGATGACTGACTTGGGCAATGGACAATGCAATGCTATGCAGTGGACAATGCAATGCTAATGACCTAAACATGAAAATGTATATACAAAATGGGAGGTGCAAATTTGAGGTGCTACAGCTGCCCCTATTAAATCAACTGGGAACCCGAACGGATGAGAGCAACGGTTGTCAGACTTTCAGGGTAAACAGGGATTGAATACCAAGAACCGTATAAATTTGCACAATGCGGGGATCCAATAGTGACTTCAACTGGGATCTGGTGCTTATTTACTGGGGATCTTTGGTTTTTTCTCTTTCAAAGGTACAGTCACATCCAGACATCGCAAGACGATGAATGGGGATAGAAATCACAACTAGACGCCAACGGACGACTAGGAAAAACTCAACGTTTATCGAAACCAACGGAGAGGTAACCAAACATTAATGAATGACTGGGAAAGAGATACAACCATACGTCAATGGACGAAGTGAGAAAAACTCATCGTTTACCAAAACCAACGGAGAGGTAACTCTATTGGGGACGACCAGGAAAAACTCGACGTTTATCAAAACCAACGGAGAGGTAACCAGACATCAACGGATGAATGGGAATACTCGACCAGACGTCAACGGACGAATGGGAGAGGCTCGACGTTTATCGACACCAACGGAGAAAGGTGACCAGACATCAACGGATGAATGGGAATACTCGACCAGACGTCAACGGACGAATGGGATAAGCTCGACGTTTATCGACACCAACGGAGAAAGGTGACCAGACAGGACGTTTACCGACGACTCTACTGGGGATCGACCAGACCTTAATGAATGACAGGGGAATAGGATATACAATCAAACGTCAACGGACGAATGAGAAAAACTCAACGTTTATCGAAACCAACAGAGAGGTAAACTCCTGGGGGAAACAACCATACGTCAACGGACGACATGGGCAAAACTCAACGTTTATCAAAACCAACGGGGAGGTAACTCTTTGGGGAAAAGTGAACACAACCAATCATCAACGGACGATTGGGAAAAACTCATCGTTTATCGAAACCAACGGAGAGGTGACTCTGAGGGGAAACAACAGCCATTAACAAATGATCTGTGGGGACCCTACAACTAGACGTCAACAGACGACTAGGAAAAACTCGACGTTTATCGAAACCAACGGAGAGGTAACTCTTTGGGGAGGGATAAGGGTGTTACGAACATCGAAAGATGATGTTTACTGACATCAAAGAAGACCAGACATTTACCGAAGACTGGGGTGAGACTCGATGTTTACCGACACCGAAAGATGGTGTTTACTGACACCAAAGAAATAACACACGCGGGTGCTGACATGACACTGATCAGTATCACAAGAAGACATCTACATGTGTCAGGGCAAGGCTACACACTTGCATGGGATCTCACTGGGGAGAATCAAGCTTTCCTTTCACCAACGGATGAGGAAATAAACCTCTCTGGGGGGTATCAATCCTGAATGCCGTCAGGAGCAACTGTAGCAAGTGTGTTGTACAAATGTTGAACAACGATCCGCCTCTGCCGGGGATATGGTCTGATGGGTTCCAACACATGAATGCATATGTTTGAATTTTTCTATGGCGTAATGCTCCATATTGAATGGAAATGCTACGCGATTTGAAGATGCAATGATCACTATATGTCAAATGCAAAATGATGAACTCTGGCTAGGGAGCCAAAACTGGTCAGATACTCCAACTCTGTGGGGAGACTCTGCTTGAGGAATACTCTGCGGGGAGAGCACCGACTTAGAAAACAATACTGTTGCTGGGGAAAGGATCCTAATCCACTCGGGGACTCCACTTGGGGAACAATCAATACAACTCCGCTGGGGACTAAACAAAGCAACTCGCTGGGGAGTAATAAGGCGACTTCACTGGGGAGAGTTACCAATCCACAAGTAGGATATACTCTGCTGGAGATAAATTCCGGGACCTGATCCACTCGGGGACTCGCTGAGGAAAATTATCAACACCAATCTCTGCTCGGGAGATCTGCTAGGGAAAGCAACTCTGTTGGGGATAACACACCACTCTGCTGAGGAAATACATAACTATGGTGGGGAAAGTAATATGCCGGGCCACGCTGGAGATAGACATCCACAACCCTGCTGGGGATAAGCGCTCACGACCACGCTGGGGATGGTGATACTTTAAACCAAACTGCTGGGGAACCATCTCCACCGACACCTCCGCTGGGGAACATAACATCCTTCCAACTCAGTGGGGATGACCAAACTTCAAACTCAGCTGGGACCTCAACAACTTGGGAAAACGGCAAATACAGGCCTGCTGGGGATAGGCAATCCTTAGATCTGCTGGGGAATAGAAGGCACTATGCACAGACATCTCCGCAGGGGAACATAGCTCGGATAGCTTCCATACTCGCTTGGGGAAATATCTGCCGGGGAAACATCCTCACAGATGACGACCTGCACAACAACACAACAAATGCCCCAGGGGATGCGTGGACAAGATACACTCAAGTGTCCTCAACATTCAAAATGATTTTCAAATGTTTTATCTTTCTGTAAGCTATTGTTTAGCCTTCATGTTTTTATATGCAATGTTTATCAAAAATTCGGACGTTTTTGCAAACAAAACAGTAAAATAAAAACAAGAGAGCTATTTATCTGAATAACGACTTTTATTGATTGAAAATGTGCCTGAAAAGGTGAATACATTAGGAAGCAATTCCTAGAAAGAGGTAATTGCGCACAAAAGGAAAAATCTATCCTAATGGCAATGTGAACACGACATCCACTATTTCCCAATTTTGTTATAACTCACAGATCATCAGTTTTCCTCCCAACTCCTTGCTTTCTGAGAAGAATGACTGGACCGATCACATCTTTCGAGATGGCCGACGACGAAGCGTGATGAAGTACAGATAACTCAAACTGTAGTCTTCTCTCTAATCCCTCTTTTGCCTGGATCGCCCTTTCGGGTTTTCAATCCACCGGGATACCCATTTTTGCCTAAGCCGCCCTTGCGGGTTTTCGACTTACTGGGTGTACAAATTCTTTTCATTTTATCCCTAACTTTTGCCCGAACCTTTTCTTTCTGTTTTTTTGGTTCGCCGGGATGCCCTTTTTTGCCTGGACTCTTTTATTCTTTTTGTCCAGCGGGTCAATTTATGCAAAGTATTTTTTGACTACATCTGAGTTAACAGGGGACGGGAAATCTTCACCATCCATAGTTGTAAGCATCAAGGCTCCACCGGAGAAGACCTTCTTCACAACAAATGGACCTTCATAATTAGGAGTCCACTTGCCCCTGTTATCTGCACTGGGAGGAAGGATCCTCTTCAAAACTAGATCACCAGTCTGATAGCTCCGAGGATGCACTTTCTGATCAAAGGCTCTCTTCATCCTTCTCTGATACAACTGCCCATGGCACACAGCTGCTAGCCGTCTCTCTTCGATAAGGCTCAACTCGTTAAACCTTATTCGAATCCACTCGGCTTCGTCCAGCTTGACATCTAACAAAACCCTCAGAGAAGGAATCTCCACTTTAACAGGTAGGACTGCTTCCATACCATACACAAGGGAGTACGGGGTTGCCCCGGTCGACGTACGTAATGAGGTACGGTACCCATGCAAAGCGAAAGGCAACATCTCATGCCAATCCTTGTACGTCACGACCATCTTCTGCACAATCTTCTTGATATTCTTATTTGCCGCCTCTACAACACCATTCATCTTCGGTCTGTAAGGAGAAGAATTGTGATGTTCAATCTTGAAATCTTTGCAAAGCTCTTTCATCATCTTGTTATTGAGATTCAAACCATTATCAGTGATGATTCTCTCAGGAACTCCATAACGACAGATGATTTCCTTCTTGATGAATCGTGCAACCACTTGTTTAGTAACATTAGCATAGGAAGCTGCTTCCACCCATTTGGTGAAGTAATCAATCGCAACCAGGATGAAGCGATGTCCATTCGAAGCAGTAGGCTCAATTTTCCCAATCATATCAATCCCCCACATGGCGAACAGCCAAGGCGAGTTCATAACATTCAGAGGGCTTGGTGGTACATGCACCTTATCAGCATAAATTTGACACTTATGGAACTTCCGAGCGTACTTGAAACAATCGGATTCCATAGTCATCCAGTAATAACCGGCTCTCAACAGTTTCTTCGACATTGCATGACCACCAACATGGGTACCAAACGATCCTTCATGCACTTCCTGCATCAACATGTCTGCTTCGTGTCTATCAACGCATCTGAGCAAGACCATGTCAAAGTTTCTCTTATACAACACATCATCCTGATTCAGATAAAAGCTTCCAGCTAGCCTTCTCAGGGTTTTCTTGTCATTCTTAGACGCACCTTCAGGATACTCCTGGCTTTTGAGGAAGTTCTTGATATCATAAAACCACGGTTTCTCATCAACAACAGACTCGGCTGCAAACACATACGCAGGCCTCTCGAGTCGATTCACCGCAACATGTGGCACATGATTCCACCAATGAACTTTGATCATAGAAGACAAAGTAGCCAAAGCATCAGCCATCTGATTCTCATCCCGGGGGACATGATATAATTTCACCTTCTTGAAGAATGTCAGTATTCTTCTGGTGTAATCTCTATAAGGAATCAAATGCGTCTGGTTCGTATTCCAATCTCCATTGACCTGATTAATCACTAGAGCGGAATCTCCATATATGTCAAGAGTTTTGATCCTTAAATTGATGGCTTCTTCTATCCCCATGATACAAGCCTCATACTCAGCCTCATTATTGGTGACATCAAAAGTCAATCTGGCAGAAAAAGGTATATGAGCCCCCTTTGGATTGATAAGCACTGCACCAACACCGTTACCATTCACATTCACAGCCCCATCAAACATCAATGTCCACTTGTCATCAGGATTCGACCCTTCCTCGACAAGAGGCTCTTCACAATCTTTCATCTTAAGATACATGATGCCTTCATCAGGGAATTCAAACATCATAGGCTGATAATCATCAATCGGTTGCTCGGCGAGATAGTCTGACAGAATACTACCATTGATGGCCTTCTGCGACGTGTACTGAATATCATACTCTGTTAAGATCATCTGCCAACGGGAAACACGTCCGATAAGAGCCGGCTTCTCAAAGATGTACTTCACTGGATCCATCTTGGAAATCAACAAGGTAGTATGGTTCAACATATACTGCCTCAGTCGGCGAGCAGCCCAGGCCAAAGCACAACAAGTTTTCTCAAGCTGTGAATATTTGATTTCACAGTCGGTAAACTTTTTGCTAAGATAGTATATGGCATGCTCTTTTCGACCAGACTCGTCATGCTGTCCCAATACACACCCCATCGAATTCTCAGTCACTGACAGGTACATTATCAGAGGTCTCCCGGGAACTGGAGGTATAAGGATTGTAGGTTTATGTAAATATTCTTTTATCTTGTCAAAAGCTTTCTGACAATCATCATTCCACCTGATTGCTTGCTTCTTTCTCAGCAGTTTGAATATCGGTTCACACGTGGCAGTTAGGTGAGATACAAACCTTGCAATGTAGTTCAATCTCCCTAAAAACCCACGAACCTGCTTTTCAGTTTTCGGTTCAGGCATCTCTTGAATAGCTTTGACTTTAGCTGGATCAACCTCAATCCCTTTCTCACTGACAATGAAGCCTAACAGCTTCCCAGATCTCACACCAAACGTACACTTGTTTGGATTCAGCCTCAGTTTGAACTTTCTCAACCGGTCAAACAATTTCTACAAATTAACCAGGTGCTCCTCTTCTGTTTGAGACTTTGCAATCATATCATCCACATACACTTCAATATCTTTGTGCATCATGTCATGAAAGAGAGTCGTCATAGCCCTCTGATAGGTAGCACCGGCATTCTTCAGCCCAAATGGCATCACCTTATAGTAGAACATGCCCCAAGGTGTAATGAATGTCGTCTTTTCCATGTCCTCTGGCGCCATCTTGATCTGATTATAACCAGAAAAACCATCCATGAAAGAGAATACCGAGGATTGAGCCGTATTATCCACCAATACATCAATGTGAGTTAATGGGAAATCATCTTTCGGACTCGCCCTATTCAGATCCCGGTAATCGACACACATTCTGACTTTGCCATCCTTCTTCGGCACGAGAACGATGTTGGCCACCCACGGGGGATACGTCGTTACTGACAAGAAACCCGCATCCAACTGCTTCTGAACCTCTTCCTTGATCTTAACAGCCATATCAGGACTCGTTCTCCGAAGCTTCTGCTTGACCGAAGGACAATCTTCTCTGAGAGGTAGTCTATGCACCACAATATCGGTATCCAACCCAGGCATATCTTGATAAGACTAGGCGAATATTTCCACATACTCTCTCAGCATTTCAATCAATCTGCTCTTGACCTCTGTCTTCAAAGCAACCCCGATCTTGATATCTCTTCTGGCGTCCTCAGTACCAAGATTAACAATCTCCAACTCTTCTTGATGAGGTTGGATGACCCTTTCCTCTTGATTCAACAATCTAACCAATTCTTTAGGGAGTTCACTGTCTTCCTCACTCTCCTCTTCAGCTTGGTAGATGGGATTATTGAAATCATACTGAGCCATAACAGAACTGTTCATAGTGGATTCCGTGAGATCACTTCTGCATGTTAATGCTTTGTTTTAGAAAAAAGAGTTCAAGAAAGTCACAAAAACAAAAACATTGCCATTTTTATTTTTTTTTGAAAAATGAAAACAAAAATAGAAAGACAGGGATCACAGAATTGTTTCAAAATGTCCTTTATTAATGATAATCATTTGTAAAACATGATGTGGCCCTACAATGAACCACTACGCCTTGGGCAGAACGTAGGGTTTTGTGCAGAATGAAAAACAAAAGAAAATTACTCTGTTTGAAGAGTAACTTGGACTACATCTTCTGTCGTCCAGTTGTTGATCATCTCCCCTGGCGCACGCGGGCGAACCCAGTTGTCGAGATCATAATCACTGTCACCATCTTCACTACCGACCGCAAAGACGTCACCGTGATTCATCAGCCCAACGCTGGTAAAGGTACTCGGACCCGCTTGTACCCCATGCTCCGTTTGCAAAGGTTGATAGCCAATACCAAATTTATCCTCTTTAACTGGCAAATCCACCATCTTGCCCCAGCCTTCAGCTTTACCATAGTCAACAACCTCTTTGGCCTGCTTGTAAGACGCAATCGAAGCACCCGGCTTTTTCTGATCAGCGAACGCCACTCTCTCGAGAGCAACAGTCTCAAATGCCTGACATAAGGTTTCGTGGATCTCGCCATCCACCTCTACATATTTGAAAGAGGATAGGTGACTCACCAAGATATCTTCTTCGCCGCACACGGTCACAATCTGACCGTTCCAGACATATTTGAGCTTTTGGTGGAGAGTTGACGAAACTGCCCCTGCTGCATGAATCCACGGACGCCCCAACAAACAGCTGTAAGCGGGCTGAATGTCCATAACATAGAAGATGATGTCAAAGACCTCCGGACCTATCTTCACAGGCAAGGTAACTTCACCAAACACAGAACGTTTGGATCCGTCGAATGCACGAACAATCAGGTCACTAGGAGTAAGCACAACCCCTTCAACAACTATCTTCTTCAGAATTTGCTTGGGCAACACATTCAGCGATGAACCTGTGTCTACCAGCACGTGAGACAACACTGCCCCCTTGCACTCCATGGTGATGTGCAAGGCCTTGTTATGATTACGACCCTCAGGCGTTAAGTCCAGGCCAGTGAACCCCAAACCATGCCTGGTGCTCACGTTGGCAATCACACCCTCCAGTTGGTTGACGGGTATCTCTTGAGGTACATAAGCCATGTTCAGCATCTTCAGCAAGGCATTACGATGTGCCTCAGAACACAGCAGCAAAGAGAGAATTGAAATCTTGGACGGAGTTTGATTAAGCTGATTTACAATCTTGTAGTCACTTTTCTTTATTATCTTCATGAACTCCTCCACGTCCTTCTCGAATGAACCCTCAGGCACCTCCTTCTGAGCCGGTTCTTCGTCAACGACAACTTGTTTGCCCTTAGCCTTGGCGAGAGCCTCGACATTATTGTCTCTTAAAGGTTATGGAGCAAACAGACGTCCACTTCTAATAAAGCCTCCTGGTCCACCAACATTGTCCACAACTGGACTTGCAACCATAGGAGTTCTACTGGGTACACTGATCGTCACCGGCGCTTGATTACCTGGTCTAATCTGATTTTCAGCCCTTCTGTTGTTACAGTAGGCGTTATCATATTTCCACGGAACAACCCGACTATCAACAACTCTTCTGACCGGCGCAATTATGGTAGTTGGATTACTGGCAGTTACTGGTGCAGAAATGGTAACAGGAGTACCACTATTTGTAGGCGCATTCACAACCCTCTGGCCACGTCCTTCAGACGGTTTGAAGTAGATAGTGACAGTTGACACTGACCCACGATCTCTAACAGCCCGACTAAATTGCAGACAACCTTCATCCATCAAACTCTGGATACCGGCCCTTAACTGTTCACAACCATTCTCAGACTCAGCACAATCAACACAGTCTTGATCACAGCCCCGGTGGACACCCCCATTCAGCAAACGGCCCTTTACCACTGACAGAGAAGTTTGAACATCATCCACACTGACAACCATATCTTTAGCTTCTTCCCCTTCGATATTATTCACTCTGTGAGCATCATGCGGCGGCATAGGGTTATTTACAACATTTGGCACAGGAGCAAAATTGATAGTCTTGGCATCAATCAGGTCCTGGACTTTATGATGAAAAGCCCTGCAGTTTTCAATATGGTGTCCCGGCTCACCAGAATGAAAGTCACAACGCACGTTGGCATCATACCCAGGTGGTATTTTTGTCAACGGCGCCATAGTCCTCAACTCAACAAACCCTAGTCTGAGTAACTCAGGCAGTAACTCAGCATAGGTCATTGGGAGTGGGTCAAAACGTCTATCAGGCATTCTCTGCCTTGGCTGATACGGACGTTGTTGTTGTTGTTGTTGTTGTTGTTGTTGTTGTTGTGGCATTTGTTGTTGAACTCTCTGTTGTTGCGGTTGTTGACGTTGTTGAGGTGCAGGAATCGTCACTGCAGCAACCTGGCGATATTGATTTCTATTTACAGCCCTTCGGCCATGTTACACAGCACTGACTTCACCCTCTCTCCGACGAGGTGCCCCAGCAAAAGGTTTCTTGGAAGACGAGGACCCAACATCTTGAATTTTACCAGCCTTGATCAGGCTTTCTGTCCTCTCTCCGCAGATAACCACATCCGAAAAACTACGGAATGGGCAGCTTCCCATCTGGTCCATAAAGACACCTTGCAGAGTACCAATGAACATGTCTGTTAACTCCCTTTCCAGCATAGGGGGTTGAACTCTAGCAGCCAATTCACTCCACCTCTGGGCGTACTCCTTGAAGCTTTCACCGGATTTCTGACACAGACTCTGCAGCTGAGTCCGGCTAGGCGCCATGTCCATGTTATGCTTGTACTGCCTCAAGAAGGCTTCACCCAGATCCCTCCAGCAACGGATAGAATCTCTCTTAAGTTCCATGTACCAATCCAAGGAAGCCTCAGATAGACTATCTTGGAAGAAATACATCCACATCTTTTCATCATCGGTGTAAGAAGAGATCTTCCGATAATAAGCCTGCACGTGGGTGCGGGGGCAAGAAGTGCCGTTGTATTTGTCAAAAGAGGGTGCCTTGAATTTGTAGGGAATCCTTAACCCTTCCACAAGCCCCATGTTTGTAACGTCAAAACCCAGGGAATTCTGACATTCCATGGCTCTTATCTTTTCAGCAAGGGCATCAACCTTACGAACCCTATCCTCGGCTCTTCCAGCAACCTCATCATCTTCACTCATCAGTGTGAACATGTCCTCTTGTCTATCAACAATCAGAGCCAGATGACGAACTGGAGCCTGGGTAGCTCTGGCATTGACATTCTCTACAGCAAGAGGCTGTCCATTGATTCTGATCCCTCTTAACTCTTCACCCATGGCATAGTCATTAGCGGGAGCAACAACATTAACGTTCTCCTGAACAGGCACGCCCACCGGCGATGCGCGGTTGGACTGCGGAATCACGGTCTCTTGTCTTTGGGCTAAGGCTCGCAGCTCCTCTTGCCCTTGGACAACACCCTGCATCATAGTCATGAACTGGGCCATGTTCGCCCTCATCTCAACTAGTTCTGCCTGAACCTGGTCCATATTCCTCTGATGGTTGAGTTTGGTTGAATACCGATGCGGTCTTCGATCAGCTATCCTTCCTGACATAGGAACCAGAGTGAGAAGTCACGAGCAAGAACACCTGTTATGCAAAATGATATGAGTATGATGCTAATGCATATGATGCACATGATATGATCATTTCTCAGGCATTCAAAGAGCCTGATTCATCTTCGAAAGATGGCAACCTGCAGCAAAAACAACACAGGAAGCACAAAATAATCAACATACACAAGAGCAATGGGTACAGAGTGAGGCAACAATCTCATCTATAAATGAGCAACAAGATCATACAACAAAGTTAACAAAGATCCAACAAAGTACAACAATGAATCCCACCCAATAAGCCTGGGGTGATTCTCAACATAAACATCAGAAATACAAGCTAAGACAAACGACTTCCAGGAATGAGCATCTTCAAGTAGTGACACTGGTCTATCAACAGGTCACACTCTGAACATTCTGGCAAGGGAGTGATCTTCTCCTTCAACTGTCTTCTGAGCTCTACAACTTCTGCTCCAAGTTGACCCTCTGATGCATGTCTCAAGTCGACTTCCTTCTTCAACTGGATATCTTTGCCTCTGAGTTGTTTCTCTAAGTCTCTGGTCTTCTTCTGATAACTGGCCTCAGCTCTCTATAATCTCAAACACTCTCTGTGCTCTGCATTCAGCAAGTTCTCCATCTCTTCATAAGATCTCTTCTTGCTCCTCACTCCACCAACATCTACACTCTGGATGTCTTTGAGTTGATGAGTCAGGTTCAACCTATCAGCTTTGGCTTGATACAACTCCATCTGGGCATCATGCTCTTTCTCCTTCAATCGACGATTCTCCATCAAGGCTTGCTTGTACTGCTCAGCAGGTACACTCTCAGCAAGGATCAAAGGTGGTTGCACTTACAACGGATTCATCCTATCATAGGGCAACAACAAAGTTTCCACTCTCTTCTTGACCCAATCAGTGTAATCAGGCATAACAATGGCAAACTTCTTCCCTAAGACAGCTCCATCCTTAACACCAATAGACTTCCAAGCTCTTCCTATCTGCTCCACTCTAACAGGGTCACTTCGCTTCTCAAAATACACACTTTCAGCTATCTCAGCGTCAAGTGGTCTTCCACTCATCACAAACCCCAACTGGCAAAGAGAAAGAACTGGGTTGTAATTGATGCAACCCTTAGTCCCTACAAGTGGCACATTCCAGAACTCTCCGCAACTCATAATAACATCACGCACATCCATCCGGTAAGACTGCCATCTGATATCATAGGAAGTAAGAGACATAACCCTCTGAGTCCACCTATGAGTACTCTGAGCATCCACAAAAGGTCCACTGGCTGGCAGGAGAGACATGAACCATCTGAGCAAAAGTGGGAGACAGCACCTGATAGCTCCACCCTTACCATGCCTACTGTGAATGGCATAATAAGTGTCAGCTAACAGAGTAGGAACCGGGTTTCCTCCAAGGAAGATACTGACTGCAGCATAGTCCACAGAGTTGGGCATACTCGGGAACAAGACAATCCCATAGATCATAACAGCTAACTGGGCATGAAAAACTTCCCAATTCCCCTTCTCTGATTCTCCTCTAGCAACTCTCAGCAGAAACTTCAAAGGCAAACCTACCACATCCCCACTGGACTTCCAATTATCACTAACTTCCTTGATACCCAAATGGAGAGCTCTAGCAACAACTCTGAAATCAACTTCCTTAGGCACATCCAGGAAAGGAACCTGATACCGGATAAGAACATTCAACAGAATGGAGTACTCCTCGAGAGTAGGCGCCAATTGATAATCCTGAAAGGTGAAGCAACGAAGCTCTGGGTCGTAAAACTGTAGAAGAGTCTACAACGGCACTGGATCAACTACCATCTTCAACAGCGTCAGAATATCCCCATACTGATCAACGAACCCCTTCTGGTTACCACTGGTCACAAGGTTGCTCAACTCTATCAGAGTCGTCAAAGGCTCACGGTGAAAACTGTAGGAACAAGTCTTCCGCTTCGGCTCTGGGACTGTTGCCATCTCTATCAGTGAACAGACTCTGGAATGTACCTGAGAAATGATATGCATGCAGAGATTAGCTTTTTTCTTTTTCTTTTTTTTTCAATTCTTTTTCTTTTGATTGCATTTCTTTTGAAAAATAAACATGCTATGATGCAAATGATGCGGACAAGACTGGCAGACTGTGTATCTCGAAACACAGGATCAAAGCTTCAGCTTGAACTCGGAATCACAATCCATCTGAAACCCAAAGTCATCTGATAAACTGTCATCTGAACCCAATCTGAAGAACCAAGTCACCAACAGGACCATAAGTCACCAACAAGTCACCGACAAGTCACCAACTGTACCTGTAATAATGATCATTCCCTCCCCACTCACGGGTGTCATCTAGGCCAGGGTAAGGTCAAGAGAAACGCAGCATAAATAACCTTTCACATAATATCATCATATACACACCCGAAGTATGTAACGATAATATCCCATCAGGGTCTGAACTGCTCGTGATATCAATGTTCCGCTAAGTGGCGCATACCACCCGCTTCCCATGAATCACTCTATTCCTAGGTTTCCTAGATTTCACTCATAGCCTGGGTATTGGGCCTTTTACCTCGAGTAACTCCCACCCAAAACAGATAAACACAGCACAGCCAGCACAGATGAATATGAATGAATGCAAACATTAATGCACACATAAAAGCAAATAATAAATAAATGAATGCAATAAATGAAACATCAAACAGCAACCAAACCCTAACCTAGAGAGCGCTAGGAGAGACTCGCTTAGGGAAGATGGGCCAGCAAGAGGTCAACTTCTCTATATCCCCAGCAGAGTCGCCAGCTGTCGCATTACGCGAAAAACCGACGGGAAAACGAAAACAACAGAGCCGCCACCGTGCGTTATTTATCCTAAGAGAGGGAAAGGAAACGCCCGAAGTAAACCTGGAAAAGACATGGTCTTGGGACCAAAGAGAATGGGATCGGGAGTCGGTTATGCGAAGGGAAGGTATTAGCACCCCTACGCATCCGTCGTACTCGACGGGATCCACGCACAAAAGGAAGGATAAAGGTTGCTAAACACTGCTCACAAACACAAACGCTGGCTGAAAGAGACACAAGAAAACAAACGAAACTAACTCGGCAGGATATCGCATCCTGGGACTACGTAGTCAATCAGGCAAAGACATCAGAGTCGACGTAGTTCGGACAGGGGAAAATGTGCTCGCTAGGATGTCACATCCTATGCATATGTATCTTCTTGGACTAAGAAGAATCAGAGCACTCGTAGCTCGGCTAACGCACGCCAAACGAAACAAACACCAACACAGGAAACCGACTGCCAATCGCTGGACTTACGTCAGACTCCACATAAACAGGGAAACATGGAAACCGAATGCCAATCACTGAACTTACATCAGACTCCGAACCAAAACACACACACACTAGAAACCAAATGTCAATCGCTGGACTTACATCGGACTCCAAGCACACAACAAGAGGATACAAAATGCCAATCGCTGGTCTTACATCCATCTCCTAAAACACACAAGAGACACAAACAAAAAGGGAGCCCAAAGAGATCAGCTCATCTCCTGCCTACGTACCTCATCTGGTATGAGGATCAGGGCGACGTAGTTCCCCTACGTAGGGACAAAGGACTAGCCTAACCAGATACAAAGGGAGACACTACTAGGGAGACTACGACTCGAGCCTAGCAGTTATCATGCATATCATCCCTAAGTTAAGGTTGCTATCTAACTTGCACAGGGAGAAAGCTATCCTAAACAACACAGGCACAACAAACAATCACACAAATAGCACACACTATATACACACAAAATGGGCTCACACAAGGGTTAAGCTGTGAAACACAAGCCAACTGGAGTCGGGTAAAGTTAGCTCTTAACCCTAACATTGAGAGTTAGGGTGAAGCAGATGAAATGGGAAGTGAGAGTAAGATCTCACAACTCTTATCCCTGGCCTGGGAGAGCTTCATACAAATGAAAGTGTAGGAGTTCAGAAAGTTGGAACCCTTCACCACATATGACTGACTCAACAAAGATCTTGGGTTACTATCCACAATGCATCAACACCAGTTGTGTGAGCAAAGGGATGACTCAACTGAATAGCAGGAGATGGATTGCACATCTCTTGTGTTCTGCCAATTGCCTCTTAGAGGTCTTTTCCTGCTTGGCACAAAGATAAACAATCACAAGCATTTCCTTTTAAGGAGGGCTTCAGACAAGTGCCTGCCCAAGTAATAGGACAAGTCTTCCAGACTACATGAAGTCAGTGAGTTATACCTCAAATTGGTTAAGCAACCAAGCAACAGCAAAAGCAAGTTCACAAGAACTTAAGCAACTAATGTACCTGAAATCAATCTAACTCAGTCAGTTTACAACTCAAAAAGTCAAACAGACAAACTAATGGTCAACAGTCAATAGTGCACAAGCCAACAGACAAACATCAATGCATCAAGGCAAAGCACAAGCTCAACTCAAAGGAGCTAATCCACCTACAAAACAACTCAATGTTAATCAACATCAATCAAATAGGAAACTCAAACCAATGAATCAATTCCTCAAGGCCATATGCTTCTTGTCCTGAAAACAAAACTCAAACATAAGCACAAACCACTAGGACAAGGCCTAGGGTCCAAGAGGGAGAAATAATTCAAAATAGAACATGAAAATTGGCATGAATAAATCTTAATCAATTAAGAACAATATCCAAGTGGTCTCATATCAATAGCATTAACCAAGTTCATTTCACAAAGCACATAAGGCAAAGCATGCAAGTTGAAAGCTCATTGAAGCAAACAGAATGAACCAATCCACATCAACTCAAACATAGTTCAATAAATCCCAAGAAAAATCATGGCTAAACAACACTCATTACATGATCAACATACCAAAAATCAAGGCATTTGGACAAGTCTAAGCATGGCAAATAAATTCCATAAGGCAAGGTAAGCACAAACAAGCTCAAAGAAGGCACAAAATGCTACATCAACTTCACACAAGCCTAAAACAGAATCCAAACATGATAAATGTCTCAAACCAAAGCCAAAACAAACTTCAAAGTGTCTAGAATCAATGTGCAAAATTTCAATTTCATATGATAAACATCAAGCATTTCACAAATCATTTAAGTTCATGACTATTCAAAAGTCCACAAATGACAAGCCAGCAAAAGAAATCCCAAACAAATTAGAAATCATTCGAAAAATTCCATAAAAATTCATGATCAATCCTAATATCCCGAAGGAGCATCATGCAAAAAATCACATCATTTAGCATTTATTTGGCATGGCAAAGGAAATTCACAAGTTGAGCAAGCAATGGTGTGACACACATTGTCACACCTACATTAAACAAATCATAACTCAACAACCAGAAATGAGAAAAATGAAAATTCTATACCAAAATGTCAATTAGGATGTCTAGTTTAAGCATGCAAAATTTCACAATCATAGGATCAAAACTCATCATTTCATGAAGCAATTGGCAAAGTTGGTCAAGAAAGCACACATGTGAACAATCCCTAAGCAAAATTAAATTCCAACCGTGCACAATTTCTGGAAAAAATCTCATAAAATACTAGACATCATGAGGAACAACATGCAAAAATTCCCAGGTCATTTGGATCATCCATCATTGAGTTATGAAATTTTGAATGAATAAAAAAAATAAAAAAACATGAATGAGACATAGCATGAACATGGATGAGAAAAGGAATAAAATGCTAAAGGCCCAGTTTTAAATGCTCTCGCTCGGATTCGAAGTGTGTTAAGATTTTAACTAAGGCGCGTTTACAATGAAACTTTGCGTTTCATTAAAGCTTATGTGGCCGTGTGAAGCACTCTGGACCAATCATTCTGCCACGCCCGTGCCAAGTGGACCAGTGCATGGACACAAACATGAAAACGCATGCAAATAGGCGCAAGCAAGGATTAAACGCGTTTCTGGAATCAAAACCCTAAGTTCTTCATCAGATTCATCGTGTTCATACACTCAAGAACACACTTGTCCAGAATTTGAAAAAACTTATATCATTGGATAGATCTTTCCATGCACAACACGAATTCACACCTAATTTAACCTAACTCTCACTAACATGAATGGATCGAGCAAGATAAGTTTTGTCCATCAAACTTTAAATCACAATAACTTTCTCATTTCTCCATGAAAATCAATGAGACAAATCTCAGCATACTCAAGGATGAAAGATCTACAACATGCATATCACAATTTCAAGAAATAAGGCACACGATTTCTAACCTTATTGAAGCTACAAAACTGAATTTGATGGATCTAGGCTTGGCAATGCAGAAACAGATGATCTCCAATGCTTAGATGTATGAATGGATGAAAAATTGGTGCTTAATCGTGCTTGATGTTGCTCAAATCGTCAACTGCCATTAATGGATGCTAGCTTCAATAGTTCCAAAATCTGCATGCAATCCTTCGATTCTTGCTTCCAAAACACTCAATTATGCTCCTATGTGATGGATCAACCAAGAACAAGGCAAGGCTTTTGCAAAATTTCGATGAATATTCAAGAAAAAGTTTGAGAGCACAATGAAGAAAAAGTTTCAGATCTGGAAATTATGCAGTGTTAATGAAGTTTTCTGTTATGATTATGCTTTTATATGGTCTGTTAATGATGTATGCTAATCACAATTAAGCAATGCCAAAGTAATTAGTGAAAACCAAGTTTTATGGCCAATTTGCAAATGCACCCTCATGTGTGTAATTCAATGCTACAGTACACGAATTATGCTTCCAATTCACTTCAAATGTAATTTTGAACCAAATGCAAGTGGTAACATGTGAAAGCAATGCATGATTTTTGAATTTGGATTTTCCCTCCAAAATTCAAATGAAAAATCCAAAATTTTTGTAATGGAAATGCATGGTTTATGATGCATGAATTGGATAGTACATGTCAAAACAAGAATTTTGCAAAAAGAACCACTTCATTTGGCCTTATGGTTCAAAAGTTATGCACTTGTGAAGTTCAAATCCATTTGACCATGATTGATCCATAACGTTCCAACCATACATGAGAAATTCATGTTCTTGGACTTTTTGGAAATGAGAGAACAAGATCTTCAACTTTCATGTTGGAAAAAAATTCATTTGAAGCTTTCTTGATGATGTAATCTTGAGGAGAAAACCTTTCCATTTTTGGCAATTTCAAATTACAGGTCACTTACTATTTTTGGAAAGTTTTCATCTGACCTCAAATTCTTCATTGTTGATGTTTGCAATGTCAAATGAGACTTGTATGGACATGAATGAGGCCTCTCTAACCATCTCCCTCCTCCCAATCCATGATTTCATGCACAGTTGACTTTGGTTGACTTTCTAGGGTTTCAGATGAATTGATCACTAACTGATGATCTCTGAACATCCAATCTTTGGCCAAACCACTTCAAAATGATCCCTAGGTCACATGAACTCAATGAACCAACCTTAGGGCTTTGATTCAATAGGAAATGCACTTGCTTGCTTGCACAACTGGATCTCCTGACCAGTCTTGACTGATGACTGACTTGGGCAATGGACAATGCAATGCTATGCAGTGGACAATGCAATGCTAATGACCTAAACATGAAAATGTATATACAAAATGGGAGGTGCAAATTTGAGGTACTACACACCTGTTCACACTAGAGGCAAAGTGAAATGGCACATTGTCAATAGGTACCTCTGGAACACTAGCAGCCAGCTTGCTAGATGTTGGCTTCTTCTTAGACAGGGATGTTGTGACATCACATGGGACATCTGAGTCAGACTCCACCACAACAGCCTTGGTCTTCATTTTCTTGGGCACCTCTTTGCTCCAAGATTTTGCAGGACCATGACCTTTCCTTTTGCATGCACTCTCTGTCACTTTTTGCTTGGGAGAGGATGTCTCATCTACCTCCTTGGTTGGGGACCTCTGCACCACAATATTTTTCTCCCTCTTAGTCCTAACCCTTTTGGCTATGCTAGGAACAACAGAGGTCAATAGTTCATTATCAGAGAACTCTTCCAGGTTAATTGTGTCAGCTCTAGGGTTGTCATCAGCATCTTGAGTGACGTTGATCTTCTCACCTCTCACCTTGTCTAAGGGTTTATCACTCTTAGTCCCCTCATGATCATCAGGTTGTTCAGAAACATCCTTTCTTAATGCGACTGCGGTTTCTCGACATGCAACATTATCGGGTATGATAGTGTTCAAGGGAACGGAAACCCCAGGAACATCCTGATCACCAGATAGGATCTTAGTGACAATAGAGGCAATGACATTATGCACATACCTCGATCCTTCCTTGGTTGGTTTGTCCAGAGCAACCACTGAGGAGATTCTGGAGACCGTTTCTTTTGGTCTTCTTGCATGAGAAGACGATGCAGCGTTAACAGCAGACTCCTCCCTGTTAGGGTTGCACGACTCAGTGCTGGGGGAATCGGACAGGGTCGTGTAGGAGGTGGAATCGGATTGGTGTGCCATGCTGAATGTCTTGGAGGAGAGTCGAACAGTTTCCTTGGGAGAGGGATTGCAAGACTGAGAGTTGAAGCGACAGAATGTGGAGCGCTTGTTGCACGAGTAAGGTCTATTAATTTTTGGCCACTTAGAGTGCACTATTTGTTGTTTAATAAGTTGACTTAATAAACAATAGCTAACTAACTTCATTAGTTGCTATAATTTCTCAGACGTACACATTCCCTCTTTGCCCCTACCATTGTCAAACTGAGTAGCATACAATGTCATGACATTCTGGGTGACATTGTATTCAGTCTGCATCAGGTTCATCTCTGCCAGTGATGAACACCTGCTACCAGAAGCTAGGTATTTAGCTTCTGCAGACGACAATAATACACACATCTTTTTATCCCTAGCTACCACACCATTTGTATGATGACCAATAGGTGCCAATGATTCACAGCTTTCAATCAGACATTTTCCGTAGTCTGTTCTTTTATCCAAAGACAGATATGGGATTCCTCTCATTGCTTCCTTGGACATGCCCTTCTTCATTCCTTTTACATGAAGTTGTCCAAGTCTTCCATGTCCCAGCTTCCCTTCCCGCTCTCCCTTGGGAAAGGGGCACTTGGGGAAGTAGAGTGAGTCCTTAGATTTCCATAGATAGCAGTTATCTTTGGATCTGTCTCCTCTCATCACTTCCTGATTACACCCATTCAGCACCACACATCCTCGCTTGGTGAATTCCACATTGAATCCTTGGTCACATAGCTGGCTTATGCTGCTGAGATTTACAGTCAGTCCTTTTACTAACAGTACATTACTCAGTTTTGGAGCTTCAGGACAATCCAGCTTACCAACACCCTTGACTTCTCCTTTAGTTCCATCACCAAATGTTACAAACCTGGTGGTAGGAGGTTGTAGATTCACCACTAGGTTGCTCATCCCAGTCATATGCCTTGAGCAGCCACTATTAAGGTACCAATCTTGTCTGGTAGGTGCCCTTGGAGATGTGTGAGCAAGGTTAGCAACACATTGTTGATTCTCAAGGGAGAGATTAAGCTTAGATGCCTGCTGCTTAGGTTTGACCTGAGGTGTCTGATTCGCAGCCCATTTTTGTTTCTTAATGGGGACATTATGCTTAGACGCCTTCTTCTTAAGTCTGCCTTGAGAGGTCTGGTTTGGATAACCATGCAGCCTATAGCAGAAGGGTTTTATGTGACCGAATCTACCACAGTAATGACATCTCCATCTCTGAAATTTCTTCTTCTGATGTTTACTCATTCTGGTTCTCTGATCTTGAGACCTCGGATGTGACTTCTGCTTGAATTTCTGAACTCCAGCGTTAGACTTTTTGAGTTCAGATGAAGAGGTCTTAGTGAATCCTAAACCAGACATGGTTCTTGACTTCTGTCCCACCTTTAGAATCTCTTCCAAGGTGTCAGATCCTATATTCAACATTCTGATGGATTTGGTCATTTGGTCTAGCTTAGAAGTTAGCAAAGAAATCTCACCATTCAGACCCTCTATGACTTTCAGTTGCTCCTGTTTCTCAGATTCTAGCTCTTTGATGAGTTTCTTCTGCTTTTCTCCTTGGATACATACTTCTGCACTTTTAACACATAGTTCTTTATATGAGGCAGCAAGTTCATCCAAGGTGAGCTCCTCTCCGCTTGAGTCATCCTCTGAGGCACAGACACTGGTCAGAGCTGTGACATGTTTAGCATATTCTCCTTCAGATTCACTCTCAGTGTCTTCTTCTGACCAGGTGGCAGATATCCCTTTCCTTTGCATCTTGAGAAAGGTAGGGCATTCAGCCTTAATATGACCATAACCTTCACATCCATGGCACTGGATTCCCTTGCCTTGGGTGACCTTTTCTTCATATTTTGACTTTCTACTGATGTCACATGAAGAGTTCTTGACATTAGGTCTACCCTGTTGATCAACCTTCTTTATGAACTTGGTGAACTGTCTTCCAAGCATGGCTATGGCTTTTGAGATGCTTTCATTTCCTCCACAGTTTCCTTCTTCTGAATTTCCTTCAGTATTTGAAACAAAGGCTATGCTTTTGTTCTTCCTTTCAGCATCCTCACATAAGCCCATTTCAAAGGTTTGGAGAGAACCAATGAGCTCATCCACCTTCATCTTGCAGATATCTTGAGCCTCTTCTGTTGCAGTGACCTTCATGGTAAACCTCTTAGGTAATGACATGAGAATCTTTCTTACAAGTTTCTCTTCAGCCATTTTCTCCCCTAAGCCACCAGAGGTGTTTGCAATTTCAAGAATATTCATGTGAAAGTCATGAATAGTCTCATCCTCTTTCATCCTCAGATTTTCAAACTTGGTGGTCAGCATCTAAAGTTTGGACATCTTCACCTTGGAAGTACCTTCATGAGTTATCTTGAGGGTATCCCAAACTTCCTTAGCTAGCTCACAGTGGTGCACCAGCCTGAAGATGTTCTTACTGATTCCATTGAACAATGCATTCAAGGCCTTAGAATTTCCAAGGGCTAATACCTCTTGCTCCTTGTCCCACTCTTCTTCAGGAATTTGCACACTGACTCCATCTTCACCTGTCTTCGTTGGATGTTTCCATCCTTTGTTGACAGCTCTCCAGACTTTGCTATCTAGAGACCTTAAGAAGGTTATCAAACGAGGCTTCCAGTCATCATAGTTAGAGCCATCCAACATGGGTGGTCTATTTGAGTGTCCTATATCCTTGTCCATGGTACTAGAAAGTAACTTCCCTAGATCTCACCCAGAAATTAACAGGCAGGGTGCCTGCTCTGATGCCAATTGAAATTCTAGTTATCAGACTTTCGATGTCACACGGGTCGTTATGACATCCAATTCTGCACAGACAAGAATTATGCAGAATTTAAAAGTAAGTGCAGTAAATAACACAAGTAATTGTTTACCCAGTTCAGTCCAACATGACCTACGTCTGGGGGCTACCAAGCCAGGGAGGAAATCCACTATTAGTAGTATTAATTCAAAGCTAAACTCACCCGTTTACAACTCTTCACTTAATCCCTACCCAATGCAATTTCAATCTTACACTAAGATCAGAGTTCCTACTCACTCCCCCTCAATCACCTCAGTGATTACTACCTTTAACCAATATTAAAGACAATTTTTAAGTCACACTTCAAACAACTCTTGATTGTGCTTAACAGCTTTAATAAAGATACACAGCACTCACGCTTAAAAGCTTAGAGTGACACAACACTTACAACTCAATGAACACCCTATACCAAAGCAATCATCTACGTGATAATAGCTTGGTTTACAAGATATGTCTAATACAAGACTCACAAAAATACAACAGTGAAGTATGATGGACACACTAAATCTTCACGCCTCAAAATCCCCAGTTCTGAATGAAGGAATGACTTCCTTTTATATTGCAGTACTTGGGCCTTGCACTTGTATTCTCCTGAATTTAAGGTCACGCGAGTTTCCCTAAATTCCATATCTAGGTTACTAACAAATAGGCTATTTGTTAGGTTCATTAAATGTAGCTTGGTTGTTGATTTCCTGGATTTTCTCTCAGCTGTTGAATCCCTGAAGAATAGCCTGAGAAAAAGCTGAAACAGAAAAACTAAACAACCTACAATATAGCATATGCTGTCAGGAATGAATGTCACAACATTCTGCTTGACATCAAGGATCATATGCTAAGTCTGTTTTTTTTCTGAAAACAGACTGTACAAATTTGCTGAACTGTACAGGACCAATCTGTCCATTCTACAGTAACAACTTAAATTAATAAATGTCAAAGCATTCAATTTGACATTTACACACTTAGCCTTCAGTCAGTTCTGTTATCCTCTTGAAGAACAGATTGAGAAACATACTGAAGTGTAGCAGAACACCACTCTATCTATTGTTCAGTATATGCTGTCAATGATGAATGTCATAACATCCAGTTTGACATTCAGACAGTAGGCCTTATGCCAGATCTGGTATTTCCTTGATAACCAGACTGAAAATAAATACTGAGTTCTAACAGAACACCAACTGTTCTATTCCTCAGTATCTGCTGACAGGGATGAATGTCACCACATCCAATTTGACATTCAATAAATCTTGTATTAGCTACTCCTGCAGTAAACTACTCAAGTGTGTCATGACATCAGTCAAGACATCAGAGTACAGTTAGATATTCTAACCTACAATGCAGTCACACAAACACCTTCACAACATGTCATGACATCAGTTAAGACATTAGAATCCAGCTAGTGTTTTACCATACAATGCAGCCAATTAAACACCTACAATTACCATGGATGAACCCTCCGCTACAAAAACTAGGTTGCATATCTTCAGCCTTGACAACATACATCCCTTGCTGGAAACCCAAATCGGCTCTATTTTTGTTCTCGGCGACCTCTACCATACGACCCCACTGGTCAGAATTGCCATCTTCGATAATCTTCTGAGAGTCTTTAAAAGAGGACATAGGTTCCCCAACTTTCTTCTCTTCAACAATAGATAGAGCTTGGAACAGAGTTCCAATTTCATCCTTAGCCTCCACATATGAGAAAGACAACAGGTGACTCACCAACAATGCTTTCTCTCCTCCCACGATGACGAGCTTGCCATTCTTCACAAATTTCAACTTTTGGTGCAGAGTGGATGTTACAGCTCCAGCTTCATGTATCCATGGTCTTCCTAACAAGCAGCTATAGGTCGGATGGATGTCCATTACATTAAAAGTAATTTGGAAATAACTTGGACATATCTTCACTGGAAGGTCCACCTCACCAATAACAGTCTTGCGAGGACCATCAAAAGCTTTGACGATCACGCCATTGTATCTGATAGAAGCGCCTTGATAAGTTAATCTGGATAGAGTTAATTTGGGGAGCACATTCTACGAAGATCTGGTATCAACCAACACATTTGATAATGCATCTTCCTTATAGTTCATCGATATATGCAATGCTAGGTTGTGATTTTTGCCTTCCTCGGGAAGTTCTTCATCACAAAAGCTCAAGTTGTTGCAGGAAGTAATGTTAGCCACAATATGGTCAAACTGATCCACTGTCACATCATGTTCAACATAAGCTTTCTCTAATACTCTTTGCAATGCTTCTTTGTGCGCTTCAGAATTCATAAGCAGAGACAACACTTAAATTTTGGAAGGAGTTTGGAGCAACTTCTCCACCACATTGAATTCTCTCTTCTTTATTAATCGTAGTACCTCATCATCATCACTAGGCTTCAAATTATTGGATTCATCGGACTGACACTTTGGAGCACTAATTGGATTTGTTGTAGGTACCTCAACCTTCTTACCAACATCTTTTACATCTTTTGGGAAATCGGGACCAAAATCTCGACCGCTAGGGGTCACCTTCATAACATCAACAATGTTCACAATGGAATTAGTCGTAGGCAACGAAACCTCTTGAACATTCTGCAACATAGTAGCATTATACTGATACGGAACAACTCTATCGGATGCATATGGGAACGAGCCGGCTAACCGTATTACCAACGGTGATACCGATCTATTGATGTTATTGCTACTACTACTATCAAATCGAATCACTTTCCACTCAAGGGTCTTAAACATTGGTACTATCACATTGACATCATCTATATCCCTCGACTGTTGAATCTGGATTACATTCTCATCCATCAACTTCTGGATATCTCTCTTGACAATTGAACACCCACGGGGATTTACACTGTAAATCATACAATTGTCATGGTCGTGTTCACAATCATTAATAGTACACAGGGTCTTATGCATCTCTACCAAGGACCGACGAATACGTCGCACATCGAACACTCGGAAACTTTCTGGACAACCATCTACCATGTTAATAGAGGAATTACCATGAGCAGGAAATGGGTTTGCTTTCACATTCTACGTGCGGTCCTCAAAGGACACCATCCCACTTTTTACTAGCTTCTGGACCTCATACTTAAAAGGTTTCGATATCATGGTCGGAAGCTCCTTGATGAAAGGCACAACGGAGTTCAGGCTTATACCACCATGGAAGTGGTTCTGGAATTTGTGGCGGATTCCTTGTTTGAAGCAGGTTCTTGAGAACCAAAGATGGGTATAAATCGGTGTAGGTCATAGGAATAGGGTCAAAAGAGACCTTTTTCATCTTAAAGCTCTGTTGTTGTTGATTATTGTTGGTGTTGTTGTTGTAGTTGTTCGTTCTTTGTTGTGCCTGTTGTTGACATTATTGTTGAACTGACACTGATTGATTATTAGAAAATACCGGAATAACTGATGAAACTTGATGATGATGCTGATGTGGTTGCATAATTCTTTTGACATGAGGCATTCTCTGCCTCCCCACTAATACTGCATTAGTTTCGCCTTCCTTCTTCCTAGTGAAACTGCTACCATACTTCTTACTCGATGATACCTCTTTCTTAGACAAACGTCCTTCTCAGACACCCTCTTCTAACCCCATCCCCGTGTTTACCATTTCGGTAAAATAACTAGGGGCACTAGCAATCATTCGTTCATGATAAAACAAACTCAGGGTCTTAAGAAAAATCTTGGTCATCTCTTTCTCTTACAACGAGGGATTGATCTGAGCAGCAAGCTTTCTCCATCTGTGGGCATACTCTTTGAATGTCTCTTTGTCCTTTTGAGACATCGACCCCAGCTGATCTCTATCGGGCGCCATGTCCAGTTGTACTTGTACTGCTTCACAAAAGCCTCACCCAAATCATTGAATGTGCGAACACTTGCACTATCCAATCCCATGTAACACATCAAAGTGGCACCAGTCAGATTGTCTTGGAAGTAGTGAATCATTAACTGATCATTATCAGTTTGAGTTGACATTTTTCTGGCATACATAACAAGATGGCTAAGTGGACAAGTATTTCCCTTATACTTTTCAAAGTCAGGAACTTTGAACTTCATTGGGATATTGACATTTGGCACTAGGCAAAGTTCAACGACACTCTTACCGAGCAAATCTTTTCCCCTCAAGGTCTTCAATTCCTTTCGCAGCTCAAGGAACCGGTCTTTCATTTCGTCCATCTTTTCAAAAACATCAGGGGCCTCAGACTGCTCGAAATGGTAGATGGTGTCCTCAACACGAGGCAGAGTATGAACCACTAGAGGCGGAACAGACATGATCGGGCTATATGTTGGCATGGAAGCAAAAGTAGGTGCAAACCCTTCAGGTACAAAGTTCGGTGGCATTCTCCACAGGAATCCGGCAGGAATGGCTGGAGCAAACTGAGTAGCAGGCACGATTGAAGTAGCAACCTCTGAAATAACAGTCCTCTAAGGAGGAGGGGTTGCAGGCGTTGGAGAAGACTAACTCTGAGCAGCTAAAACAGACTCCATCATGGCAGTCAAGCGAGCAATTTCGTCCTTCAACTCTCGGTTCTCTTGTTCGAAATGTTCCATGATCCTCGGTTGATTGGCGCGAGTGTTGTATCGGTGAGTCAGCTTGGCTGAAGCACAGAAGAATAACCAATAAGACATCTGGCGGAAGAAACCTCTTATGCAAATGATGCATGAAATGCAATGTTTGAATTGTTTTTATTTTCAAGGAACATAGTATTTTATTTGCAAATACATAATAATAACAATTATGGTAATTTGATTAACCATAAAATCTCTTTTATTCATATAATTTGGAAGGATTACACTAAGTACAATTTCATAAACCAAAATACAAATACAAGAGAAAAGGAAACTAGGCATCCGTAGGATCCTCTAAAAACAATGTCAGATGATCTGACTGCAGGCTCGTACTTCCTTCGGATGCGTCAAATCTTGGACTCAAAAGAAGTCTTCATCTAAACCTTCTCGAGGACAAGCTATTCAACAATCTTATTCCAAGCACCGGAAGGATGAGGCATACTAGAGGAATATGGACCCTCTGGATTTCTCTGTCTCTTTATTGCTTGGTCTTCAAGAAGTTCAATGAGTGCATCCTTGTCTTTAGACTCAAGCTGTAACTCCTCATGCTTTCTGCTGATGACACTGAAATTCACCGTATTTTCGACTCCGATTTCGCATGCATTTTAGTTGTTTTATTGTTATTTTGTTATGTTATTACTATGTTTTTCTTTGTTTTCAGGTTTTCAGTCAAATCAGAGCCCCGATCGAGAAAAGGAGTGAAAATGAGCTAAAAAGCCTAAAAATCAGCATTTTGCACTTGTGGCTCCCACTGTGGATGGCGCAATGGGTCCAGCCATGACGTGTCATAGTTCAACTTCTCCTCAACTTCCACATCTCCCACTATCTCCACTTGGGCACCATAATTTACTCTTATGGCAGGCGTCATGGTGTTGTGGCGGGCGCCACAAGAACAAAGAAGTTTCCCTCCCAAATTCAAACTTAAGGGCATCCTTGTCATTTCCATTATTTTCCTTGCTTATAAATAGAGACTTGATTTCATTTGTTTCATCATCCAAACTTAGATCAAAACTTAGTTACAACTAGGCATATATCAGTATTATAAAAGTGGTAATCGCTTCACATCGGAGTGTTGCCACATTGTGTAATCGAGTCTGTAATCGAGTTTGGAGCACTTTGGAAGGAAGTTAATCCTGCCGCCATTTTTATTTCGGTTACGCACTTTATTTGACCCTCTGATTGGATCAGGTTTTATTGCTTTACCTTTGTCTACTTTATTTATTTCTTGCACTCGCACTTTACTTTATTTATTTCTCGCACTCGCACTTTACTTTATTTATTTCTCGCATTGCCTTTACTTTGTTTACTTTCCCGCACCCGCACTACTTTTGTTTACTTTCCCGCACTCGCACTACTTTTATTTACTTCTTGCACCACACTACTTTTATTTACTTCTTGCACCGTACTACTTTTGTTTACTTTCCCGCACTCGCATTACTTTTATTTATTTCTCGCACCGCACTGCTTTTATTTAATTTCCCGCACTTGCACTACTTTTATTTAAATTAAAATGCACCTTTACTTTACCATGTCTAGATAAACCTATAAAGGTTAGAATGTAAGGATCATAATTGAACCGATAATCCGTACAATTGTTCGTAGAAACACTTAAGGGCTATTTTGACTTTCAACTTAAGTTTTCCCGCACTTAACTTCTGTTGGGTAAGATCGAAAGCCGTCCAACGTCCTTTTAAACTTAGTTGTTTTTAATTATTTCAAATACAGCGAAAGCACTTTGTTTAGTTCATTAGGAGTTTTTAACTTAAAAAGAAAAGTGATTTTAAAACTATTTTCGGGCGCATTTATATGTTTAGAGTCTGGTTCGTGAGAACCTCTTTTGGTTAAGAAATCCAAGTCAAAATACTTTTCAACTTAGTCAAGACACTATATTTCTTAAAAATAGGTTTACTACTCTAACGCAATGCGCGTCTCTTTGTAAGTGACAATAAGAGGGTTTGATTAGGGAGTATAACTCGGTTCTGAATATGCGAAAGCGACAGTTCCCGTTAAATTGGTTCTTTTCAAAGTGGGAAACACTGCCCATAAGTAATTCTATTAGCAAGTACTTGGATTATTAATTGATTACGTGAATTACATTCGAACCTGTCTTTATTAATTGAATTTTATTTAGGACTTTATTCTCCATTGTGCACTCTTAAAAATCCTATTTCGATTACCTTAGATAAACACCATAACAATAGATAACGATAGATTGACATTTGGTCTCTGTGTATTCGACAATCATTTATATTACTCTGACGCATTCGTACACTTGCGAAAAAGCACGCATCAAGTTTTTGGCGCCGTTGTCGGGGAATCAATTTCGTCAAATTTCGTACCCTATTGTTATATCGTTTAGACTTAGGTTATTACCTGTCGGTCAATGCGAAGAACTCGCAGCACCGAAAGCTTAGTATACCCTATGGCAGAACCTGAACGTTACACTCGCGTACGTTTATTTTTCCATAGGATTAGGAGAGCTATGGCCGAAGATCAAAACCAAAGACCTCTTAAGGACTTCTCCCAACCATCCAACGAAGAACCTAGTTCTAGTATAGTAAACCCAACCATCCCAGCTAATAATTTCAAACTTAAACTCTCCCTGTTGTAACTAGTGTAATAGAGACAATTCACAGGTCTCTCTACTGAGAACCCGAACCAACATTTAAAAATCTTTCTCTAGTTAGCAGACACTTTTAAAACCAATAGAGCTTCTCTTGAGGTAATCCGTTTAAGATTATTCCATTTATCCCTTAGAGATAAAGCCCTATCATGGTTAGATTCCCTTCCACCCAATTCCATAATAACTTGGGACACCCTTAGAAAAGTATTCCTTGCTAGATACTTTCCCCCAAGTAAGACCGCCGTTCTTCGAAACCACATAACCAGATTTACCCAGAACCAAGGAGAATCGATGTTCGAAGCTTGGGAGAGATATAAAGAGCTGTTAAGAGCATGCCCACATCATGGTTTAGAAAATTGGTTAATCATTCAGACCTTCTATAATGGACTTCACTATAACACTAAGATGACCATCGACGCTGCCGTAGGCGGTGCACTGATGAACAAACCTTATCCTGAAGCTAGTGCTCTCATCGAAGATATGGCTCAAAACCATCAATCATGGGGAGTTGAACGAGCGACAGTTGAGAAGAAGGAAGCCCAAGGAGGAGTACATGAGTTAAGCTCTATAGACGTGATGCAAGCTAAAATGGACGCGTTGGCCCTCAAGGTGGAGCATATGTGCATAAACCCAAATACTACAACTGCAATTTCGTCGGATTGTGAGATATGTGGAACCAAAGGACACCAATCTGCAGAATGTAGTCTATTAAACAAAACAAACTCTGAGCAAGTGAACTATGCCCAAGGAAACCTATATTCGAATACGTACAACCCTGGATGGAGGAATCACCCGAACTTCTCCTATAAGAACAATAACCCTATCTAAAATACTGCACCTCCGAGACAACCAGGTAACCAAGCCCCAAGACCAAATCAACCTATGCAACCTGTCCCACCAAAGCCGAGCCTTGAGAAAATTATGGAAAATTTTATCACTGCTCAAACCTAACAAAACAAAGAGTTCATGAACCAGAACATTCATGTTAATGAACTGATTACCCAGTTACGAACCAAGGTTGACCAAATAGTTACTCACACTAAGATGCTTGAAACCCATATCTCTCAGGTAGCCTTAAACCAAGCCCCCCAGACCACACCTAGAGGACAGTTCCCTGGACAATCTCAACAGAATCCGAGAGGGCAAGCCAATGCCATTACCCAACGAAGTGGGACCGCTTATGATGAGCCATTTAACCCCAGATTGAGTGAACCCAAAACTTCTAAGGAATGCACCGAACCCACAGACGAAGTGAAGGAACCTGAGGAATCTGAAAAACAAGAAGGTCAAGAAAAAGGTGAAGAACCTAAAGACAAAACTTATGTACCACCCCCGCCATACAAACCACCGATACCATATCCGCAAAGACTCAAACAAACCCAGATCAATAACCAGTATCAGAAATTCATTAAGGTTATAGAAAAACTTCACGTAGAAATCCCTTTCACAAAAGTCATGACCCAAATACCTTCTTATGCAAAGTTTCTCAAAGACATCCTTACCAACAAACGTAGACTCGACGATTCGAAGCCCTTGGAATGCAATTTTATTTTCGAGAATAAGTTAGCCAAAAAAGATAAAGATCCTGAGAATTTCTTCATTCCTTGTCTTTTGGGAAGTCATGGCATCGAAAAAGATTTTCTAGACTTAGGAGCTAGTGTGAGCTTAATGCCTTTAGCAGTTTGTGAGAGGTTAAACTTAGGAGAATTATAACCTACTAAGATGTCACTTCAATTAGCCGATAGATCTGTTAAGTATCCGATAGGTATATTAGAAGATGTCCCTGTTAGGATAGGTCAGTTATTTATCCCTACTGATTTTGTTGTCATGGACATCAAAGAGGATAATGATATACCAATCCTTCTAGGTAGACCGTTCTTATCAACTGCAGGAGCCATAATAGATGTCAAGAGAGGAAAGTTGACCTTTGAGGTAGGTGACGAGAAGATAGATTTTATACTTTCGAAATTTCTTATGGCACCTGTGATGGGAGACGCATGTTATGCCATATATATCATTGATGAATGTGTTAGGGAAATAGAACAAGAAGAAATCATAAAAATAATTAAGTTGCATCAACTCTCATACTGGAAGATGATGACTTTAGGAAACCCTACATCGATGATAACCTTTACGAATGTTTATCCCTTACCCTAAATCCTATGCCATTCCCTAAGAAACCAACCTTAGAACTTAAGGAACTGCCTAAGAACCTGAGATATGAGTTCCTCGATGAAGAGATGAACCTTCCAGTTATAGTCAGTGCTACCTTGAGCCAAGAGGAAATAAACCAACTCTTAGATGTTTTACGAAGATATCCCTCAGCCTTAGGATATAATATCTCTGATTTGAAAGGTATAAGCCCATTTGTATGCATGCATCAGATTTCGCTCGAAGAAGATTCAAAGCCCTCCAGAGAACATCAGAGAAGAATAAACCCTATAATGAGTGATGTTGTTAAAAAGGAAGTTCTTAAGTTACTTGAGGCAGGTATAATCTATCAGATCTCGGATAGTAAGTGGCTGAGCCCTGTGCATGTAGTACCTAAAAAGGGAGGCATCACAGTAGTGCAAAACGATAAAGGCGAACATGTAGAAAAATGGATAGAAGGAGGATGGTGGATGTGCATAGACTACCGAAAGTTAAATAACGCAACCAGGAAGGATAATTTCCCTTTACCATTTATAGACAAGATGTTGGAGCGTCTAGCCAAACACTTTTACTTCTGCTATCTAGATGGATACTCTGGATTCTTCCAAATACCTATCCACCCCGAAGATCAAGAGAAAACTACTTTCACATGCCCTTATGGAACTTTGGCCTACAGACGAATGCCATTCGGCCTTTGTAATGCCCCAACTGCATTCCAACGCTGCATGATGTCAATCTTTGTAGATTACCTAGACGGTATCATGGAAGTATTTATGGATGATTTCTCGGTTTGCGGATTTGATTTCCACAATTGTCTTGCTAACCTTGAGAAAATATTGGAGAGATGCGTGGAGGCGAATCTCATGCTAAACTGGGAAAAATGTCATTTCATGGTCACCGAAGGGATTGTTTTAGGACATATAGTTTCCGAAAAAGGTATTGAGGTAGATAGAGCTAAGATAGAAGTCATAGAAAATCTAAAACCACCCAAAACTATCAGAGAAGTCCGAAGTTTCCTTGGACATGCTGGTTTCTACTGGCGTTTTATCAAGGACTTCTCCAAAATAACTAAACCTTTAACTGGCCTTTTAATGAAAGATGCCGAATTCATTTTCGATGAAAAATGTAATGAAGCATTTAAACTTTTAAAGCAAGCGTTGATTTCAGCACCCATCATGCAACCCCCTGATTGGTCAGAACCTTTTGTGATAATGTGCGACGCTAGTGATTATCCCGTTGGAGCCGTTCTAGGACAAAGAACAGATAAAAAATTACATGTGATTTATTATGCCAGTAGAACCCTAGACGTCGCCCAACTTAACTACGCAACAACTGAAAAGGAACTACTAGTTGTAGTTTTTGCTATAGACATATTTAGATCTTATCTAGTAGGAGCCAAAGTTATAGTTTACACCGATCATGCTGCCATTTGTTACCTATTAAGTAAAAAAGATGCCAAGCTCAGGTTACTCCGATAGATTCTGTTACTACAAGAGTTTGATTTAGATATCCGAGATAAAAAAAGGCACTGAAAATGTAGTAGCTGATCACCTTTCTAGGCTAGAACACCTAAAACCAGACTTAGTACCCATAAATGATGATTTTGCCTATGATAGACTGGTAGCTAGACTATAAGCCATTGAAGACGATAGCCTAGGCCCTCATGAGCACTTCCAAAAATCCTTAGTTGTAAGTAATGTGCCATGGTATGCAGACTTTGTTAATTACCTAGTTGCTGATATCATACCCCCTGATCTTGACTACCACCGGAAGAAGAAGTTCTTCAACGATGTAAGAAACTTTTATTGGGACGAGCCGCTCCTTTTCAAAAGGGGTAAAGACGGTATTTTTCGCCTTTGCGTTCCAGAAAAGGTGGTAAAAAGTATAATTGAACATTGTCACTCTACACCCTATGGTGGACATGCGAGCACCTCTAAGACATACACCAAGATTCTTCAAGCTGGCCTATTCTGGCCTACCATGTGGCGCGATGTCCATGCTTGCATCGTCAAATGTGATAGATGCCAACGCACGAGAAATATTTCAAGACGTGACGAAATGCCTCTAAGAAACATTCAAGAAGTAGAACTCTTCGACGTTTGGGGTATAGATTTCATGGGACCTTTCCCACCATCTTTAGGAAACAAGTATATCTTAGTAGCTGTGGACTATATGTCTAAGTGGATTGAAGCTATAGTTTCACCCACAAACGACACTAGAGTGGTGATCAAGTTATTAAAAAACTACATATTCCCCAGATTTGGAACACCTCGTTTAGTCATAAGCGATGGAGGATCGCACCTCATATCGAGAATATTTGATAAACTTTTAAGCAAATATGGAGTTAGGTAAAGAGTAGCAACACCATACCACCCACAGACTAGTGGTCAAGTAGAAGTATCCAATAGGGAGATAAAACAAATTCTAGAAAAAACTGTTTCTATATCTAGAAGAGACTGGTCTCAGAAGCTCCAAGAAGCATTATGGGCCTACAGAACCGCTTTCAAAACCCCTATAGGAACAACTTCCTACCAACTAGTCTATGGAAAATCCTGTCATTTACCTTTCGAATTAGAGCATAAGGCCTATTGGGCCATTAAAACTTTGAATTTGGATTACCTAACCGCTAGTGAAAAATGTATCCTTGACATCCACAAACTGGAAGAACTCAGGCAATTTGCCTACGAGAATGCCAAAATATACAAAGAGAGAACAAAAGCTTGGCATGACAAAAGAATTGTAAAAAAAGATTTCAATATAGGCGACCCTGTTCTCCTGTTCAACTCTAGGTTACGACTTTTCCCTGGGAAGTTGCGTTCAAGATGGACTGGCCCTTTAAAAGTATCTAAGATTCTGAGATCCGGAACTGTAGAAATCAAGAACGAAACCTGTAGTCCATTCATTGTGAATGGGCAAAGACTGAAGCTCTACGAAGGAGGAGACATTCCGACAGACTACTCCAGCCATACCCTAATAGATCCACCAATTCCTACGACAGATGTATAAGTTTCTATCGTCAAGCTAACGACGTTAAACAAGCGCTGCTTGGGAGGAAACCCACGGTTTTCTTATATTATTTTATTTTTTTGCATTTATTTACTTTATTTTATTTTTAATCATATTTTCGTCAGGATTAATATCATTTGCAATGTTTGTGTTTTCAGGATCCTTTTCCCTAACCTTTGCAGGATGCAGAACTTTGATGACAGGCACGTGGCTTTCAGAGATGACGCCCAGAGGGAGCGCTACATAGTTCTCTACCAGCGCCCTATGGCACCTACATGCTATCCGAACCAGGATTGCATAGAAGCCCTAGGCATTGAGTCGAGCATCAGATTCCTGTGCCACCAACTCCAATGGGATGAATTCGCTGATGACCTGAGCAACACCTATAAGAACTTGACTTTGGAGTTCCTCAGCTCATTTGATTATGATCCTTACTCCGGACCAGACGGACGTGCTGTTTTCAGGCTATTTGGGATTGAGTACTGTTTCTGCCAGAAGGAGTTCAGTGACTTATTAGGTTTTCAGACTACCCCCGACGCTATCCCTGAGACGCCGATGGGATACTTTTTGAGTAAGGAAGTGGAGAAATTCTAGAGCGATATCTCTGGTGGAGGGAGTCAGGATCCTTCCACTTAGTTATCCCAGGTTATTCACAACCCTGCTATGAGGTATTTCCAGATGATACTGACACACTCTTTTTTTGGAAGACCAGATGCTGAGACTCTGTTGAGTGAGGAGGAGATATTTTTGTTATTTTGTGCATCCCAGTCACGCCCTGTTGCATGTGGGAACTTTTTGATGTGTGGCCTTAGCAGTGTTGCCAGATCATCCGAAGGAGTTATTCATGTAGGAGGGATTGTCACGCAGATTGCCTTAGGCCTATCCCGCAAGCTGCTTCATCTCAGGACTTTCTGTGGCTATACTACTATGGATATTGATTTCTGCTTGACCAGAGGATTGATGAGGAGATCCTCCTTCAATCCTAGACAGTTCAGATTGTTGATTGATAGTGAGATAATACACTACTTTACACTGCCAGATCCGATGATGACCAGTGTTCATGACCCAACTAACTGGAGTTATGCTTTGGAGGGTCATGGAGAGACCGTTGAGGAGCCTAGATCCCCACCTGTTGCTGATTATACTCCTACACCGCCTTCACCCAGGATTATTGTGCTCTATAATAATTTATCTTTACAGAACCCAGATATCTGCACGTAGATTGCGGAGTGTCGCAGAGAGACTGTCGAGCTTAGGCAGGAGGTGGCTGACCTTACTTTACAGATGGCGGTATCCGATCTTACACATGCTACTAAGGCAGATTGTTTGTACCAGGAGATAGCAGAGCTTCGTCAGGAGATAGCCGTACTTCATGGATCTGGTCAGGCAGAGGAGCACCCTGCTGTTTGAGTTTACCGTCTCGTTTATTTTTTCTCATTTATGCTTATATTATTTTTCGCATTTTCATGACTTATTTTATATTATTGCATTTGGTATATTTTCTAACTATGTTAGCACATTGATATTCCATATATATATATATATATATATAATATATATTTATATATATATATATATATTAATAATATAATATATATATATATATTATATATATATATATAGATATATATATATATATATATATATATATATATATATATTATATATATATATATATATATATATATATATATATATATATATATATATATATATATATATATATATATATTATATATATATATATATATATATATAGATTTATATTATATATATTATATATATATATATAATATATATTAATATAATATTATATATATATATATGATATATATATATATATATATAATATATATATATATATATATATATATATATATATATATATATATTATATATATATATATATATATATATATTATGTGTATTTATTCCTTTATATTTATATTATAGTCTAATAGTATTATTTATTTATTTATTTATTTTTCTAATGTTTAAATTTTATTTTCATAAAATTGTGCAAGCCTTATTTCATTAGGAAAAATAATGAAAATGCTATCCGGACCCCCAGACCAAAAAGAGCATGGAGAAGCCCATTCCAAATGAGTCAAAATTCAGCCCAGCTCAAATTACTCTTGTGGCGCCCGCCATGGATACTGTGGCGCCCGCCACAACGTCTGAGAAAACTCGGGGCAGATTCACATATTTCACCATTTTCAAACCTTCAAACCTCCAAAACCCATTTTTTCCTCTTCCAAAAACTCTCTTGAACCCCATAAAAGCTCCTACATTTCTCATCTTCCCACCATACAATTTACCTTTCCAACTTCCATTTTAATTTTCATCCATCAATTTCCCTAAAAACCTCACCTTTTTATACAAACCCATCTTCATCTTCTTTATCACATTCCAAGAGCAAAACAATGGAGTTCAACGGATTTATTCTTCGCGGAGGGAAACTTGGGGATAGGCAGAGAAAGATTATCGAAAGGTTGCAAAATCGGGAAATTCTCCTGACGAGGTACATGGATGATAACTGTCTTTATAGTTTGGGTATCTACCATAGTGTTTCTCATTTGTTAGATTTTTTAGGCTTGCACACTATCTTTTCAAACAGAGAGCCTACCTTTGAGCGACTGACAATCGAGTTTTTAATTTCTTTAATTTATATTGTCAGTCCTAACACTGCTAGTACAGTTGGTATTATTCGATTTCGAATGTTTGCCGTTGAGTATGAGTTTAGTACCGACGAACTAGCAGGTCTGTTAGGAATTCCTCATGGGGAAGGTGCTATTTGTGAGGCCCCTTTGGATTCAGATTGGTCGGTGAGGTGTTTCCCTTCTGGCAGAGATTGCCTAATACTTCAATAAATTCTTTTGAAGGAATTCTTGCCTCGACCATCCATAACCCGACCATCAGAGTTTTTAGATATTTGTTGGCATGTACTATTTTTTGGCCGGGAGAATCCAAACAAGGTTAATTCTATGGAGTTTCTATTTTTACAAGGAAGCCTCACAAATAGGAGGATTAATTCGGTCCCGTTTATGATTGCTCATATGGCTTTAACTCTTAATAAAGCGGGACCTATTATTTTTGGAGGACTCATTACATCTATTGCTCGGGCTCTTAACCTGAACAATGAGATAGCTACCTTATATCCCTTAGCTCCTCGCACAATCGATCTAAAATTTCTAAGAGACATGAAATTGTGCCGAGTGAGAAGAGAGGGAGGTTATGTGCTTATGATTCATGGTATAGCTATCACATTTGTTGTCTTACTGTGCACTAGACGTACTGATGTACATAATGAAAGGAATTGGACCTATGTTTTAGATGCTCCACCCGTTTTGGGTCCACTTCCTCCTAATGTTCCTGATGAGGAGGGACACGAAACTGATGAAGAGTTTGATCAGAGAGAGCAATCTCCCGTACCTCATGTGTCCCCCCATCATCCTTCACCACCACACACCGCACCATTTTCTTCTTTTGCAGGTTCTGCTCCTGGATTTTATATTACAGAGGAGATGTGGCACAACCACATGGCTAGAGAGCAAAGGCGTGATGACCTACTCTCTACCATTCAACAACAATTGCCGGACAACATGAGCTTCATGCAAGAATCGCAGCGGAGGACAAATCAATCCTCTAAGGCTGTTGCACATATCCTTCTTGCGATCACAAACGAGCAATCTCATCAGCAGAACTACCACCTGTCGCTCCCCGGATTTCCCGAATCCAAGTACAAACGTAAAAAGAGTGGCGCGGAAGAAAAGTAGAGTCGTCAGCTATGTACTTTTCTCCCAAGAGGAGGGAAAGGTAGTATTGCATCACCAAGAGGGAACGGATAAAACAAAGTCTCGAACCAAAGAAAACCGAGTAAGGGGGCCGGTTATGTGAAGGGAAGGTTATCGCACCCCTTCGCGTCTGTGGTACTCCACAGGATCCATGTTTACTATTTATGTCTAAAATGTGTGTATAAAAAGTCCTATATGCGATGCGAAAGAGAGAAAATCAAAGTAGGGAAAATAAAGAGTTATTGCTCGCACAGGCCCTACCCTGCTGCATACGTATCTCAAGAAGGATTCAGAATCAGAGCACCGTAGCTCGTCTAACCTATGTGTTTGTTTTTTCTGATGAATGACGTTACTACACAATCTACCGGATGCTCGACCTTTGGAGACTTACTCACCTATAGTAGAAGGAGTTAACGTGTTCTTAGAAGAAGAAAAATCAATGAGTTTATTTGTTTTAGGAATGCTCATGCAAAAAGGAAGTCCTAGACGAAGGAACCGTGCTACCTTAATTGACATGCAAACGAGAGACTATACGAAGCCTAGCAATCCTATGGGGAGACGATCACACCATACAAAACAAACATGCATAAAGTAAACACGCCAACAAGGGGGCTCAAACATACGTGGGTAGGGCTTTATTCAAGATGGGTCATATCAACCTCGACAAACAAGCCATGGAAAGGTAATCAAATGGGCTCTTAACCAATGACATTGAACGTCAGGGTGAGCAGATCAAACGAGTAATGAGGATAAGACCTCATAGCTCTTAACCCTGGATAGGGTGAGCTCATGACAAAAAGTGAGGATTCAGAAAGGTGGAAGCCTCTCCACTGACTGACCGGACAAAAGATCTTGGGCTTCTGTTCTGAAGCACCGACACGTAGTGTGATCTTAAAGAACGATGCACTGAATAACGGGGGATTGGCTACTAATCCCTTTTATCCTCCAATTTCCTCCTCATGGAGGTCTTCAACACTGGTGCCTCATCTTGGGGGTCTTTGGGTACAAAAGTAAACACACGAAAACATTGCCTCCTATCGAGGTCTTCCAGCTAAGAAAGCGGTAAAATATGGGAAAGATGTAAAAGGGATCAAGAGATCTACCCCACGGATAAAGATCCGAAGTAACAACAACTAAAGAAATAAGAAACCCAGAGATCTCTCAGGCTAGCACCATCAAAGAAAACAAGTCAGCAAAGCAATCCGAATAAATCTCCAAATGGTATCCCACAAATAAAGAGGAATATCAAGAAAGCAATCTCTTCAAGGTTCATGTGATCCCTCACAAAAAAACACAACAAACAGGTTAGAGAAACAAGGTGGGATGCAATCAAGAGTGGCACCAAATAAGAGAATCAAAATGTAACCACATGAATCATGCCATTAAAGTTCACAAAAAGCAACCAAGGGTAGGAGGCCTAAGCCTCTTGTCAAACAAATGCATTAAAAAGGTATCAAAACTCAAAGTCAGGGGGCAAGGATCCACACATCAAGACATGACATACCTACTGATTGGAGAGATCGATTGAAATTGAATTGCATCGTTGGCTTTGCAGAACCATCTTAGGGTTTATATGAGAGGGAATTGGTTCTTTGTAGATGAGTTCCCTTCAGTCTCTGAGGTTGCTCTGAATTAGTTAGAATCTCTCTAGGGTTTTGTTCCAAGGAAACTTCATAGTGTTTTCAGCTTTCACCAATTCTCCCTTTTTTTCCTTTACTGAAATTTCAGGATTTATAACTTGATTTTCATGGCTTTGTGGGCTCAAATGAGAGAGGTCTAAGTCCAAGATTTTTTTGTTATTTATTTATTTATTTTTCGTTTTTTTTTTCGTTTTTTTTTTCGTTTTTTTTTTCGTTTTTTTTTTCAAAACGCGTGGGCTTCGCCTAGCGAGCAATCTGCTCAGGAAATTCCTCTGAGCGCAGGTGATTCTGGTGGCTTTTCTTGGGACTCGCTAGGCGACCCATTCTGCTCGCATAGCGAGCATGACAGCTCATGAACAAACGTTTTCTCCTTCAAGATTAACGTTTTGAATGATGAATAGACCCTATTTGAACATGTTGGAAGTAACTCAAGTCATTCCCTGGCCATTTCACCTTCAGTTGACCAAAAATTGACTAGAGGTTGAACCCCAATTCAGATGAACTTTGCTGAAATGCAATATGAAATGTTAAATGACCTAAAAATGAATGCATGAATGAGGAGGGCTAATTTGAGGTGCTACAGCTGCCCCTATTCAATCAACTGTGAATCTGAACGGATGAAGGCAGCGACTATCAGACTTTCAAGGTAAACAGGGATTGAATACCAAAAGAACCGGAGAATTTGCACTCTGTAGGTGACGAAGCGAGGAAAGCGAGGCCATTTACCAATGGCGGCTTCAAAACAAAATTTGATATTTACCGATATCAAAGAAAGCGAGGCCATTTACCGATGGCGGCTTCAAAACAAAATTTGATATTTACCGATATCAAAGAAAGTGAGGCCATTTACCGATGGCGGCTTCAAAACAAAATTTGATGTTTACCGATATCAAAGAAAGCGGGGCCATTTACCAATGGCGGCTTCAAAATAAATTTGATATTTACCGATACCAAAGAAAGCGGGGCCATTTACCGATGGCGGCTTCAAAACAAATATGATATTTACCGATACCAAAGAAAGCGGGGCCATTTACCGATGGCGGCTTCAAAACAAATTTGGTATTTACCGATATCAAAGAAAGCGGGGCCATTTACCGATTGCGGCTTCGCTGGGGAGGAAAATGATGTTTGTAAGTGAAACAAGACCAGACATTTACCGATGACTGGGAAGGGACTCGATGTTCACCGACATCAAAAAAATATATTTAAAAGTGAAAAAGACCAGACATTTACCGATGACTGGGAAGGAACTCATTGCTTTTACCGACATTGAACAAAGATGTTAAAAAGTGAAACAAGACCAGACATTTACCGATGACTGGGAAGGGACTCGATGTTCACCGACATCGAACAAAGATGTTAATAAATGAAACAAAACCAGACATTTACCGATGACTGGGAAGGAACTCGATGTTTACCGACATCGAACATTGATGTTTACGGACACCAGAGAAAGGATACATTTATGAAACAAAACCATTTACCGATGGCGAAAATGAAATACTCGATATTTACGGATAGCAAATCTGCTGGGAATCTTAACGACAAAACCATTTACCGATGGTTAACAAGCAACTGATGTTTACCGACATCGAATCAATGATGTTTATCAACACCAAAAAAAGGAAAGGACACACACAGGTGTTGACAGAACGATTTTTGTAGACACTGTAGGTGTTTGATTGGCAGCATTATATGGTAAAACACTAGCTGGTTACTAATGCCTTGACTGATGTCATGACATGGTGTGTATGTGTGACTTCATTGTAGGTTAGAATAACTAACTGTACTCTGATGTCTTGACTGATGTCATGACACACTTGAGTAGTTACTGCATGATTAGCTAATACAGGATTTATTGAATGTCAAACTGGATGCTGTGACATTCATACCTGTCAGCAGATACTAAGGAATAGAACAGCAGGTGTTCTGTTAGAACTTAGTATTTATTTCCAGTCTGGTTATCAAGGAAAGACCAGACCTGGCATAAGGCCTACTGACTGAATGTCAAACTGGATGTTATGACATTCGTCATTGACAACATTTACTGAACATTAGACAAAGTGGTGTTCTGCTATACTTCAACATGTTACTTAGTCTGTTCTTCAAGAGAATAACAGATCTGACTTAAGGCCAAATGTGTAAATGTCAAATTGGATACTTTGACAATTACTAATGTAAGTTGTTACTGTAGTATGGTCATTTTGGTCATATACAGGTCAGCAAAAATGTACAGTCTGTTTTTTGGAAAAACAGACTTAGCATATGATCCTTGATGTCAAGCTAAATGTCGTGACATTCATTCCTGACAGCATATGCTATATTGTAGGTTGTTCAGTTTTCTGTTTCAGCTTTTTCTCAGGCTATTCTTCAGGGATTCAACAGCTGAGAGAAAATCCAGGAAATCAACAACCAAGCTACATTTAATGAACCTAACAAATAGCCTATTTGTTAGTAACCTAGATGTTGAATTTATGGGAACTCGCGTGACCTTAAATTCAGGAGAATACAAGTGCAAAAGCCCAAGTACTGCAATATAAAAGGAAGTCGTTCCTTTATTCAGAGTTAGGGATTTTGAGGCGTGAAGGTTTAGTGTGTCCATCATACTTCACTGCTGTATTTTTGTGAGTCTTGTGTTAGACATATCTTGTAAGCCAAGCCATTATCTAGTAGATGATTGCTTTGGTATAGGGTGTTCATTGAGTTGTAAGTGTTGTGTCGCTCAAAGCTTTTAAGTGTGAGTGCTATGTATCTTGATTAAAGCTGTTAAGCACAATCAAGAGTTGTTTGAAGTGTGACTTCAAAATTGTCTTTAATATTGATTAAAGGTAGTAATCACTGAGGTGATTGAGGGGGAGTGAGTAGGAACTCTGATCTTAGAGTAAGATTGAAATTGCATTGGGTAGGGATTAAGTGAAGAGTTATAAACGGGTGAGTTTAGCTTTGAATTAATACTACTAATTGTGGATTTCCTCCCTGGCTTGGTAGCCCCCAGATGTAGGTCATGTTGGACTGAACTGGGTAAACAATTACTTGTGTTATTTACTGCACTTACTATTACGTTCTGCATAATTCTTGTTTGTGCAGAATTAGATGTCATAACAACCCGTGTGACATCTAAAGTCTGATAACTAGAATTTCAATTGGCATCAGAGCAGGAACCCTGCCTGTTAAGTTCTGGGTGAGATCTAGGGAAGTTACTTTCTAGTACCATGGACAAGGATATAGGACGCTCAAATAGACCACCCATGTTGGATGGCTTTAACTATGATGACTGGAAGCCTCGTATGATATCCTTCTTAAGGTCTCTAGATAGCAAAGTCTGGAGAGCTGTCAACAAAGGATGGGAACATCCAACAAAGACAGGTGAAGATGGAGTCAGTGTGCAGATTCCTGAAGAAGAGTGGGACAAGGAGCAAGAGGCATTAGCTCTTGGAAATTCCAAGGCCTTGAATGCAATGTTCAATGGAATCAGTAAGAACATCTTCAGGCTGGTGCACCACTGTGAACTAGCTAAGGAAGTTTGGGATACCCTCAAGGTTACTCATGAAGGTACTTCCAAGGTGAAGATGTCCAAACTTCAGATGCTGACCACCAAGTTTGAAAATCTAAGGATGAAAGAGGATGAGACTATTCATGACTTTCACATGAATATTCTGGAAATTGCAAACACCTCTGGTGGACTTGGTGAGAAAATGGCTGAAGAGAAACTTGTAAGAAAGATTCTCAGGTCCTTGCCTAAGAGATTTGCTATGAAGGTCACAACCATAGAAGAGGCGCAGGACATCTGCAATATGAAGGTGGATGAGCTAATTGGTTCCCTTCAAACCTTTGAAATGGGCTTGTGTGAGAATGCTGAAAAGAAGAACAAAAGTATAGCTTTTGTATCTAATGCTGAAGAGGAGTCAGAAGCAGGATATACTAGAGGTGATGAAAGTATATCAGAAGCCTTGGCCATGCTTGGGAGACAGTTCAACAAGTTCGTGAAGAAGATTGATCAAAGAGGTAGACCTAATGTCAAGAACATCCCGTCTGACATTAAGAAAAGATCAACTTCTGATGATAAGTTCAACCACGGCAAGGGAATCCAGTGTCATGGTTGTGAAGGGTATGGACACGTCAGAGCTGAATGCCCTACTTACCTCAAATTGCAAAATAAGGGGCTAACTATCACATGGTCTGAAGGAGATTCTAAAAGTGAATCTGAAGGAGAATCTGCTAAACATGTCACTGCACTAACTAGTGTTTGTGCCACTGATGATGATTCAAGTGCAGATGAACTGACCTTTGATGAACTTGCTGCAGCTTATAAGAAGCTATGTGTCACCAGTGCAGAAGTACGTGTACAAGGAGAAAAACAGAAGAAACTCATCAAGGAGCTGGAAGATGAGAGATTGAAGCATCTGACTGCCATAGAGGATCTGAATGGTGAGATAACCCTGCTAACCTCCAAGCTGAATCAGATGACTAAATCCATCAGAATGATGAATAAAGGAACTGACACCTTGGAAGAGATCCTGAAGATAGGACAGAAGTCTGGAACCACATCTGGTTTAGGCTTTGGGAAAAGATCCTCAGCTGAACGCAAACGCCCAAAGGCTAAAGTTCAGAAATCTAAAGGGAAGTCACTTCCAATGTCTCAACATCGAGGAACCAGGATGACTAATCATCAGAAGAGGAAGTTCAAGAAATGGAAATGTCACCACTGTGGTAGGCTGGGGCATATAAAAGCCTTCTGCTACAGGCTACATGGTTACCCAAACCAAGTCCCTCATGGCAGACCTAAGCATAAGAAATTTAGGCAACATGTCACCAGTAAGAAGCGACAATGGTATGCTAGGCTAGCCCACACAGCTCTAAGAGCTTCTACCAAAGAAGACTGATACTTTGACAGTGGATGCTCAAGACATATGACTGGTATGGAGAATCTATTGGCAGATATCCAACCTCACACTACCAGCTATGTGACCTTTGGTGATGGTGCTAAAGGAAAAATAAAAGGTGTGGGTAAGCTGGACTGCTCTGGAGTTCCAAAACTGAATAATGTGTTGTTAGTAAGAGGACTAACTACAAACCTCATCAGCATAAGCCAGCTGTGTGATCAAGGGTTCTATGTTCAGTTTACTAAGGAGCTATGTATTGTGACGAATGGGGACAATCAGGAAGTTATGAGAGGATCTAGGTCCAAAGATAACTGCTACCTGTGGGAACCTAAAGTCTCAAACTTCTCCACAATATGCTCTTCAGTCAAGGAAGAACAGAAGGTGAAGCTGTGGCATAGACGCCTTGGACATCTCCACTTTCGGGGAATGAAGAAGATCATAACCAAGGAAGTAGTCAGAGGAATTCCAAAGCTACTTATTGATGAAGGAAGAGTCTGTGGAGAATGCCAGGTGGGCAAACAAACCAAGATGTCACATCCGAAGCTGGGACATCCTACTACTTCCAGAGTTCTGGAACTACTGCACATGGACTTAATGGGACCTATGCAGGTTGAAAGTCTGGGGGGAAAGAGATATGCATACGTGGTGGTTGATGACCATTCCAGATACACGTGGATAAGTTTCATCAGAGAGAAGTCAGATACATTTGATGTCTTCAAGGACCTGTGCATCAGACTCCAAAGGGAAAAAGACAGCTGTGTGGTTCGAATTAGGAGTGATCATGGTACTGAATTCAAGAATTCCAAGTTTGATGAGTTTTGCTCGTCTGAAGGAATAAGTCATGAGTTCTCCTCCCATATAACTCCCCAGCAGAATTGGATAGTTGAAAGGAAAAATAGAACTATCCAAGAATCTTCCAGAGCTATGATTCATGCAAAGAAGCTTCCTATGCACTTTTGGGCTGAAGCTATGAATACCGCTTGCTATGTTCACAATAGAGTCACCTTGAGAAAAGGAACCTCCTCCACTCTGTATGAAATATGGAAAGGCAGAAAACCTACTGTGAAGTACTTTCATATCTTTGGAAGTAAATGCTACATTCTCACAGATCGTGAACAAAGAAGGAAACTGGATCCCAAAAGTGATGAAGGTATATTTCTAGGATACTCCACTAACAGCAGGGCGTACAGAGTGTTCAACTACAGGACCAATGTCCTGATGGAATCCATAAATGTTATTGTGGATGATAAAGAGGAAGGAATCGATGTCATAGAGGATGTTGAAACATTCCCTGACAATTTAACAGACATTCCAGTCAAGTCTGAAGAAGTACCTGAACCTCCTCCTGAATGTGAAGTAGATGCAATCTCCAAAATGCCATCTATCAGAATTCAGAAAGACCACCCTAAGGATCTGATCATAGGGGATCCCAATAGTGGTGTGACTACCAGGTCAAGGGGAATAAGCTCAAATTCCTGTTTTGTATCCAAGGTTGAACCAAAGAATGTAAAAGAGGCCCTAACTGACGAATACTGGATCAATGTTATGCAAGAGGAGCTTGAACAGTTCAAAAGGAATGAAGTATGGGAGCTAGTTCCTAGACCTGAAGGGACCAACATCATTGGTACCAAGTGGATCTACAAGAACAAGTCTGATGAGAAAGGAGTAATTACTAGGAATAAAGCAAGACTAGTAGCTCAAGGTTACACTCAAGTGGAAGGGGTTGATTTTGATGAAACGTTTGCTCCTGTGGCTAGACTTGAGTCCATCAGATTGCTGTTAGGTGTAACATGCATTCTGAAGTTTAAACTGTTCCAAATGGATGTGAAGAGCGCATTCTTGAATGGCTACTTGAATGAAGAAGTCTATGTGGAACAACCTAAAGGGTTCAGTGATCCCAACCAACCCAAGCATGTGTACAAGTTGAGGAAAGCCTTGTATGGGTTGAAACAAGCACCTAGAGCATGATATGAAAGGTTGACCGAATTTCTGACCTCAAATGGATACAGAAAAGGTGGAATAGATAAAACCATGTTTGTGAAGGATGAAGAAGGCAAAATCATGATAGCTCAAATCTATGTGGATGATATAGTCTTTGGTGGAATGTCAGAACAATTGGTACAATAATTTGTTCACCAGATGCAATCTGAGTTTGAAATGAGTCTAGTTGGGGAACTGACCTATTTCCTTGGAATGCAAGTAAACCAAATGGAGGACTCTATGTTTCTCTCCCAAAGCAAGTATGCCAAGAACATAATTAAGAAGTTTGGTATGGATAATGCTAGGCACAAGAGGACTCCTGCTCCTACTCATCTGAAGTTAACCAAAGATGATGGAGGACCTAATGTTGATCAATGCTTGTATAGAAGCATGATAGGCAGTCTACTATACCTAACTGCAAATAGACCTGACATTTCTTATGCAGTTGGAGTGTGTGCCAGATACCAAGCAGAGCCCAAAGTGAGCCACTTGAATCAAGTCAAAAGGATTCTCAAGTATGTCAATGGGACCTATGACTATGGGATGCTGTACTCTCATGGGTCTGAGGCTGTCCTATCTGGGTACTGTGATGCTGACTAGGCTGGGAGTGCTGATGACAGAAAAAGCACATCAGTAGGATGTTTCTTCTTGGGAGACAATCTCATATCTTGGTTCAGCAAGAAGCAGAACTGTGTATCTCTGTCCACTACAGAGGCTAAATACATAGCTGCTGGAAGCAGTTGTTCCCAATTGGTTTGGATGAAACAGATGCTCACTGAGTACAATGTCACTCAGAATGTCATGACATTGTTCTGTGATAATCTCAGTGCCATCAATATTTCCAAGAATCCCATCCAACACAGCAGGACCAAGCATATTGACATTAGACACCACTTCATCAGAGATCTGGTGGAAGACAAGGTGATCACCTTGAAACATGTGGCCACTGAACTTCAACTGGCTGACATATTTACAAAGGCTCTGGATGCTACTCAGTTCGAAAACCTATGGGGCAAACTGGGAATATGTCTCTCTGAGAACTTATAGCAACCACTGATGTTTGGGATGTATTATTTAATATCTCTGCCTATTAAACAATTGGAACTATGCTCTGAGTGGTCAACAGATCATAGCTATGCCACTTGCAACAAGTGTGGCAACAAGAGGGTAAGGAGACACCCTGACGTGAGATGGCCTATGCGCCTGCAGGAATTCAAGGATGCTGTTCATGCAGGAGTGGTTCTGGATGTCAGAAACAAAGTCATGGCATCTGATATGGCTGTACCTACTGTAAAGCAAAAGTGGGTGATTACTTGATCAAAGCTGTGAAGCAAGATCAAGTGGATGCTAACTTGGTTGAAACTGTGAAGTAAAACCAAGTCTGTAACTCTGTCATTGTTCTCTGGTTATGTTGTTGGCTTTGGCAACATTTTTGACAAAAAGGGGGAGTAATAACCTCATACAGAGTGGGTCTCTACAACAGACTCTCATGACAGATTCGAAGATTCCCTCCCTTGCAGCTGTTGTGTGTTGAAGTTTGGGTTTAACTTCTGTATGTGTGCTGCAAGTAGAAGTTTTTATTTAACTTCCATGTGTGTGAGTGTGCTGCCACTCTGAGTGCATTAGCTAGGTCTAATTCCTGCTAGATGTGTGATTCCGCTGCTATGAACTCTGTTATGGGGATCAAAGTGTTTTAGCCAAAAATTTGCCAAAGGGGAAGTTTGCAGGTGTTTGATTGGCTGTATTATATGGTAAAACACTAGCTGGTTACTAATGTCTTGACTGATGTCATGACATGGTGTGTATGTGTGACTGCATTGTAGGTTAGAATAACTAACTGTACTCTGATGTCTTGACTGATGTCATGACACACTTGAGTAGTTACTGCAGGATTAGCTAATACAGGATTTATTGAATGTCAAACTGGATGCTGTGACATTCATGCCTGTCAGCAGATACTAAGGAATAAAACAGCAGGTGTTCTGTTAAAACTTAGTATTTATTTCCAGTCTGGTTATCAAGGAAAGACCAGACTTGGCATAAGGCCTACTGACTGAATGTCAAACTGGATGTTATGACATTCTTCATTGACATCATTTACTGAACATTAGACAGAGTGGTGTTCTGCTATACTTCAGCATGTTACTTAGTCTATTCTTCAAGAGAATAACAGAACTGACTTAAGGCCAAATGTGTAAATGTCAAATTGGATACTTTGACAATTACTAATGTAAGTTGTTACTGTAGTATGGTCATTTTGGTCATATACAAGTCAACAAAATTGTACAGTCTGTTTTCTGGAAAAACAGACTTAGCATATAATCCTTGATGTCAAGCTGAATGTCGTGACATTCATTCCTGACAGCACATGCTATATTGTAGGTTGTTCAGTTTTCTGTTTCAGCTTTTTCTCAGGCTATTCTTCAGGGATTCAACAGCTAAGAGAAAATCCAGGAAATCAACAACCAAGCTACATTTAATAAACCTAACAAATAGCCTATTTGTTAGTAACCTAGATGTTAAATTTATGGGAACTCGCGTGACCTTAAATTCAGGAGAATACAAGTGCAAAAGCCCAAGTACTGCAATATAACAGGAAGTCGTTCCTTCATTCAGAATTAGGGATTTTGAGGCGTGAAGGTTTAGTGTGTCCATCATACATCACTGCTGTATTTTTATGAGTCTTGTGTTAGACATATCTTGTAAGCCAAGCCATTATCTAGTAGATGATTGCTTTGGTATAGGGTGTTCATTGAGTTGTACGTGTTGTGTCGCTCAAAGCTTTTAAGCGTGAGTGCTATGTATCTTGATTAAAGCTGTTAAGCACAATCAAGAGTTGTTTGAAGTGTGACTTCAAAATTGTCTTTAATATTGATTAAAGGTAGTAATCACTGAGGTGATTAAGGGGGAGTGAGTAGGAACTTTGATCTTAGAGTAAGATTGAAATTGCATTGGGTAGGGATTAAGTGAAGAGTTGTAAATGGGTGAGTTTAGCTTTGAATTAATACTACTAATAGTGGATTTCCTCCCTGGCTTGGTAGCCCCCAGATGTAGGCCATGTTGGACTGAACTGGGTAAACAATTACTTGTGTTATTTACTGCACTTACTATTAAGTTCTGCATAATTCTTGTCTGTGCAGAATTGGATGTCATAACAACCCGTGTGACATCTAAAGTCTGATAACTAGAATTTCAGACACAATGAGAGGCATTCCATTTACTGATGGCCAACGATTGGAATTCGACGTTTACCGACATCGAAAGATGATGTTTGCCGACATCAAAGAAAAGCACAGACATTTACGAGGATCAACATGACACTTACCGGTATCGCAAGGATGACATTTACATATGTCAAAATGAGACAGACACCTACTAGTGACTAAATCGGAAGAGAATCAAGCTTTCCTTTCACGGACTGGTGAGAAAATAAATCTCACTGGGATTATCGATTCTGAATGTTGCCAAGAGCAACTGCTGCAAATGTGCTACATTGATGTTGAAAAATGATCTGTCTCATCTGGAGATATGATCCAATCTGGTTTAATACATGTATGCATATGTTTGAGTTTTCCATGGCGTAATGCTCCATACTGAATGGAAATGCTACACGATTTGAGAATGCGAATGCAAATGATGATTACTACATGCAAGATGCAAAGGGAGGAAAACTCCTGCTGGGAAAGCAAATGATCACTTTACTGAGCACACAATTTCTTATTCGATCTTCCAACTCTGTGGGGACATACAACAATTCTGCTGAGGATACTTACTGATATGACATTCTCGGAACGGCAGAGAAACCAACTCAACTGGGGAGTCACTTGTTGGGAAAACACCAACCTCTCGACCATGCTGGGGAAACAAATTCTGAACTCGACTTAGACGACCCAACTTCTTACACGACTGGACAGTGTTGAAACAACAGGGTCTTCCTTCGAACAAACTTTGGCTCATCTGCTTTAGCCATCAATCAAAGATAGTAACCTGCAAAACGGCAAGACATACATGCCCCAAGGGATCGTATGGACAAAATATACTCAAGTGTACTAAATATTCAAAATGATTTTCAGATGTTTTATCTCTCCGCACGTCATTGTCTAGCCTTCATGTTTTTAGATGCAATGTTTATCAAAAATTCGGACGTTTTTTGCAAACAAAACAGTAAAAATAAAAACAAAAGAGCAATTTGACTGAATAACGACTTTTATTGATTGAAAATGGCCTATAAAGGCAAATACATCAGGAAGCAATTCCTAGGAAGAGGTAATTGCGCCAAAAGAGAAAATAGACTATCCTATTGGCAATGTGAACACGGCATTCCACTATTTTCCAATTCTGTTATGACTCATAGATCTTCAATTTCCCCCAAATTCTTTGCTTTTTGAGAAGAGTGATTGGACCGATCCTATCCTTCTAGATGGTAGACACTGAAACACGATGAAGTATAGATAACTCAGATTGTAGTCTTCGCTCTAATCCCTCTTTTGCCTGGACCATCTTTTCAGGTTTTCAATCCACCGGGATACCCATTTTTGCCTAAGCCGCCTTTGCAGGTTTTCGACTTACCGGGTGTACATATTATTTTTATTCTTTATTCCTAACTTTTGCCCGAACCTTTTTCTTTTTCTCTTGGTTCGCCGGGATGCCCTTTTTTGCCTGAACTTTTTTTTTGTCCAGCGGGTCAGTTTATGCGAAGTATTTTTTGACTACATCTGAATTCACAGGAGACGGAAAATCTTCACCACCCATAGTTGTAAGCATCAAGGCTCCACCAGAAAAGACCTTTTTAACAACATATGGAGCTTCATAATTCAGAGTCCACTTGCCCCTGTTATCTGTACCGGGAGGAAGGATCCTCTTCAAAACTAAGTCACCTATCTGATAGCTTCGAGGACGCACTTTCTGATCAAAGGCCTTCTTCATCCTTCTCTAATATAGTTGTCCATGGCACACAACTGCCAATCGCTTTTCCTCAATTAAATTTAACTCATCAAACCTGGCTTGAACCCACTCAGCCTCGTCAAGTTTTACATCCATCATCACCCTCAAAGAAGGGATTTCCACTTCTACTGGCAAGACTGCCTCCATGCCATACACAAGTGAAAATGGAGTTGCTCCGGTTGACGTACGCACTGAGGTACAATACCCATGCAAAGCGAAAGGCAACATCTCATGCCAATCCTTGTACGTCACAACCATCTTTTGCACAATCTTCTTAATGTTCTTGTTTGCCGCCTCTACAACACCATTCATCTTTGGTCTGTCAGGAGAAGAATTGTGGTGTTCGATCTTAAAGTCTTTGCAAAGCTCTTTCATCATCTTGTTATTGAGATTCGAACCATTATCAGTGATGATTCTCTCAGGAACCCCATAACGACAAATAATTTCATTCTTAATGAATCGAGCAACCACTTGTCTGGTAACATTGGTATAGGAAGCTGCTTCCACCCACTTGGTAAAGTAATCAATCGCGACTAGGATGAAATGATGTCCTTTAGAAGCAGTAGGTTCAATCTTTCCACTCATATCGATGCCCCACATCGCGAATGGCCAAGGAGAATTCATAACATTCAGAGGGTTTGGTGGTACATGCACTTTATCTGCATAGATCGAACATTTGTGGCACTTCCGAGCGTATTTGAAACAATCAGATTCCATGGTGATCTAATAATAGCCGGCTCTTAAATACTTCTTGTCCATTGCATGACCACCAGCATGGGTACCGAAAGATCCCTTGTGTACTTCCTGCATTAACATGTCTGCTTCGTGTCTAACCACGCATCTGAGCAGAACCATGTCAAAGTTCCTCTTGTACAACACATCATCCTTGTTCAAGTAAAAGCTTCCAGCTAGCCTTCTTAGTGTCTTCTTGTCATTCTTTGACGCTCCTTCAGGATACTCTTGGCTTTTGAGGAAATTCTTAATATAATAAAACCACAGTTTCTCATCAATAACAGACTCGGCTACAAACACATACGCAGGCCTCTCAAGTCGATTCACAGCAACGTGTGGCACATGATTCTGCCAATGAACTTTAATCATGGAAGACAATGTGGCTAAGGCATCACCCATTTGATTTTCATCTCGGGGTACATGATACAACTTTACTGTCTTGAAGAAAGTCAGGATCCTTCTGGTGTAATCTCTATAAGGAATCAAATGAGGCTGATGAGTATTCTAGTCTCCATTGACTTGGTTAATTACTAGAGCAGAATCTCCATAAATGTCTATAATTTTGATCCTTAGATCGATGGCTTCCTCAATCCCCATGATACAGGCCTCACACTCAGCTTCATCGTTGGTTACTTCAAAAGTCAATCTGGTGGAAAAAGGTATGTGTGCGCCTTTAGGATCAATGAGTACTGCCCCAACACCATTTCCATTCATATTTACCGCCCCATCAAACATCAGTGTCCACTTGTCATCAGGATCCGATCCTTCCTCGACAAGAGGCTCTTCACAATCTTTCATCTTTAAGTACATGATATCTTCATCGGGGAATTCAAACATCATCGGCTGATAGTCGTCAATTGGTTGCTCGGCAATGTAATCAGACAAAATACTACCCTTGATGGCCTTTTGCGACGTGTACTGGATATCATACTCTGCCAAAATCATCTGCCAACGAGCCACTCGTCCGGTAAGAGCCGGCTTTTCAAAGATATACTTTACTGGGTCCATCTTAAAAATCAACAAGGTAGTATGGTTCAACATATACTGTCTTAGTCGGCGAGCAGCCCATGCCAAAGCGCAACAAGTTTTTTCGAGCAGCGAATATCTTGTTTCACAGTCGGTAAATTTTTTGCTAAGGTAGTATATTGTATGCGCTTTTCGACCAGACTCGTCATGCTGTCCCAATACACACCCCATCGAATTCTCTGTTACTGAAAGGTACATTATCAGAGGCCTCCTAGGAACTGGAGGTATAAGAATTAGAGGTTTTTGCAAATATTCTTTTATCTTATCAAAAGCTTTTTGACAATCATTGTTCCACCTGATTGCTTTATCTTTTCTTAGCAATTTAAATATCGGTTCGCACGTAGCTGTTAGGTGAGATATGAACCGCACAATGTAGTTCAGCCTTCCTAAAAACCAATGAACCTGCTTTTCCGTTCTTGGTTCAGGCATTTCTTGAATAGCTTTTAGTTTAGCTGGATCAACCTCAATCCCTTTCTCACTGACAATGAAACCTAACAGCTTTCCAGATCTCACTCCAAATGTACATTTGTTTGGATTCAACCTTAGTTTGAACTTTCTTAATCTTTCAAACAACTTTTGCAAGTTTACCAAGTGCTCCTCCTCTGTCTGAGACTTCGCAATCATATCATCCACGTACACTTCAATTTCTTTGTGCATCATGTCATGAAAGAGAGTCGTCATAGCTCTTTGGTAGGTAGCACCGGCGTTCTTCAACCCAAATGGCATTACCTTATAACAAAACGTGCCCCAAGGTGTAATGAATGTCGTCTTCTCCATGTCTTCTGGCGCCATCTTGATCTGATTATAGCCAGAAAATCCATCCATGAAAGAGAAAACCGAGGACTGAGCAGTGTTATCGACCAATACATCAATGTGAGGTAATGGGAAGTCATCTTTCGGACTGGCTCTGTTTAAATCTCGGTAATCGTCACACATCCTGACTTTACCATCCTTCTTCGGCACGGGTACGATGTTGGCCATCCAAGGGGGATAATTGGTAACTACTAGAAAACCCGTATCCAACTGTTTCTGAACCTCCTCTTTGATCTTGACAGCCATATCAGGACTAGTTCTGCGAAGCTTCTGCTTTACCGAAGGACAATCTTCTCTGAGAGGTAGCCTGTGCACCACAATATCTGTATCCAAACCAGACATATCTTGATATGACCATGCGAATACATCCACATATTCTTGCAGCATTTCAATCATCCCTCTCTTGGCCTTTTCCTCTAAAGCATCCCCTATCTTGATCTCTTTCTTGGCGTCCTCAGTACCAAGGTTAATGACTTCCAACTCTTCCTGATGAGGTTGAATGACCCTTTCCTCCTGTTTCAATAGTCTGGACAATTCTTCGGGGAGTTCACAATCTTCTTCACTCTCCTCTTCGGCTTGGTAAATGGGATTATCAAAGTCATACTGAGCCATAACAGAACTGTTTTTAATGGAATCCGCAAGATCAATTCAGCACGAATGATGTTTCATGCTTTATTTTAGAAAAGAGTTTAAGGAAGTCACAAAAAACAAAAAACATTGCCATTTTCATTGTTTTGAAAATGAAAGTAATAAAACAGAAAGACAGTGTGCGTAAATTTGATTGCAAAATGTCCTTTATTGATGATAATCATTGAAAATTTAAAACATGATGTGGCCCTACAATGAACCACTACGCCCTGGGCAGAGCGTAGGGCTTTCATGCAAAATGAAAAACAAAAGAAAATTACTCTGTCTGAAGAGTAACTTGGACTATTTCTTCAGCAGTCCCGTTGTTGATCTTCTCCCCTGGAGCACACGGTCGCACACAATTATCCATATCACAATCACTGTCACCATCTTCATTCTCTGTTGCAAAGACATCCTCGTGATTCATCAATCCAGCACTAGTGAAAGTACACGGCCCTTTCTGATTCTGGGCACCCTGCTCTGATGACTGAAAAGGCTGATAACCCTCTTCAAGAACACATGTGATGATGCAAGAATGATATGTGTATGATGCGTATGCTATGTTTTATCATGAATAAACCCAAATATGCAATGACTAATGACCTATGAAATGATATGCAATATGTTATGCTAATCCCAAGAGAGGAGGGCAAATTTTGAGGTGTTACAGCTGCCCCTATTCAATCCACTATGAACCTGTCGATATGAATAGCCTCGGCTTTCAGATGATCAGGGTGAAGAGTGATTGAATACCAAGAACAGACGAACAATTTGCACTCTGATGAGAAAATAATTAACAACGCCTGTCAGCATCGGCGAAGAACACAACCTTGAAACAAAAATCCGTCTGGTACGGAGAAAGTTGGCCTGAATACCGAAACAGAATGTCGACCTAGATACCAAAATAAATGGTAACGCAGGGATAACCATGGCTTGAACACCACTCATCCGCTCAGGATTATTATTCACTTCTTTTTCCGCTTTTCTTGAACCCCGAAACTTTTCTCTTCTTTTGTTGGTCTGAACACCACTTCGGTCTGGATACCGGAAAACTGGCCTGAATGCCACTTCGGTCTGAATACCGGAAAACTGGCCTGGACGCCACTTCGGTCTGAATACCGGAAAACTGGCCTGAACGCCACTTCGGTCTGAATACCGGAAAACTGGCCTGAACGCCACTTCGGTCTGAATACCGGAAAACTGGCCTGAACGCCACATCCACTAAGGATTTTTATTCCTTTCTTTTTACGCTTTTCTTGAACCCCGAAATTTTCTGATATTTTTCCATTTTCTTGAACCCCGAAATTTTCTCTTGCGCAAATGATCCCCGATCACCGCATTTGAACTCCGCTCTCCTGTTTGCCCAATAATGAACCCCATTCTCCAACTTGGACCCCAGTCGCCTGACGATAACCCGCGATCGCCATCGTGAACCCCGTTCTCCAGAAAATGCCGCAACATCTCCCTTTCTCCATTTGAACCCCATCTCCAGAAAATGTCTCCACATTTCCTTTTCTCCATTTGAACCCCATCTCCAGAAAATGTCTCCACATTTCCTTTTCTCCGTTTGAACCCCATCTCTAGAAAATGTCTCCACATTTCCTTTTCTCCGTTTGAATCCCGTCACCCAATCTCTCGTGATAATTCCGCTGGCAACGCCGGAAATAACACCAAACACCACTCTTAGGGCGACATATCAGAGGGCGACATATCAGAGGGTACACCTTCACAAAAGGAAGGTAACATGTGCATCTCTTCTTCCGAAGACACCCGTATCGACCTCCACTGGCATCCGCCAAAGTCTAAGGTGACACATGAACAGAAGATAATCCTAAGGACCTCATCCTGGATATAATCTTCAACTCTATCTCCATTTGAACCCCACTCTCCAGAAAATGTCTCCACATTTCCTTTTCTCCATTTGAACCCCGGAATCGCGCTGATCGCGTAACATCCTCTAATTTTATTTCCATCTCTGTCCGACGGAAACATTTCCTCCAGTATCGCACTACTGGGGAACACTGTTGATCTGACGTTGTGATGCTAAACTCCACAGAGCAACATCTTCACCATCCGGCGAGAAGAAACCTTCAAGCGGTAACCACGGCTTGAATAACTGATACTTGCAATGCTGATGATTTTCCAACCAGTGAAACCACTCCTCGAACGGTAACCACGGCTCGAGTAGCATCTTCACCTCCGGCAAAACAACGTCTCAAACGGTAACCACAGCTTGAGACTAGCCTATGCTTGCAATGATGCATGATTGATTTTTCTGCGTAATGCTCCATAATTATGGAAATGCTACGCAATTGTTTATTTTTTCTATGCAATATGCTATGCTCTTTTCTACATGATGAATGCATAAAAAACATCCCCCTCAAGGGACTCTTCTGGGGAATTCGAGACACTCTGCTGAGGAACTCGCCAATACTCCGATCTCCACCCTGCTGGGGAATAAGTACTGCTGCTGGGAAAAGGTAACCCTTGCTGAGGAAGAACCTCCTTTGCACCCCATCCGCTCGAGAAACTGCTGGGGATAGCACCACCAACGCTCTGTGGGGATACAACAGTCTTTGACTTGCTGGGGATATCAATCCCGACTCTGCTTCAGGAAAACCCTCACAGATACCTGACGACTTCACTGGGGAAGCGCTCACAGAGAGCTCCGCTGGGAAAACAACAACCTCCAGTTCTAGCGACTAGGGAAGCCTTGATCTGACAACTGCTGGGGATAACCATCCTGACCCTGCTATGGAAACGAATGCCACTCCACTGGGAACAACCCATGCAATCCATAGGTAGAATCAACTCAGCTGGGGATGCAAAAATCCGTCTGCTACGGGAACTTGTCCAATCCACTGGTAGGATGAACACTGCTGGAGATATATTTCATTAAAACACGCTCCACTCGGGGAATAGCAACCTTCTGGCCTGGCTGTTGAGGAAACACCATTTAACTGCCGGGGATAACCATCCTGACTCGGCTGGGAAAGTCACAGACCTTGGATTTGCTGGGGATTTGGCCCTCTAATTTTGCTTGGGGACCTAGCTGGGAAATGAGAAAAGTTGGTACATAACACCTGTCGACTCGTCGAATCACGGTATCCACCTCCCAATCTCGTATCAGCTTTCCAATTTTGAGAACTCCCAGACTCGTCTGGACCTTTTCTGCTCCATCATCTTGTATTCCCAATCACTTCGCGCTCGACGGAAAGCGTACTCCTGGGACTTATACAGACTTTCAATCTTTCGACTTTGAAGAGTCTTCTTGATTAATTCCAAAGGCCGTCGGACGTCCCTTATCGTCTCTTCACCGTTTTCCAACTTGCTTGTCCCTGATCGGACTCTGCGAGGAATTTCTACAAACTTTCAAATCTTCCGACTTTGAAGAGTCTTCTTGATTAATTCCAAAGGTCGTCGTACGTCTCAACGTCTCTTCGCCGTTCTTTCATTCATTCGTTCCTGAGCGAACTCTCTGGGGATTTGTTTTGTTAACAGCTTCCACATCACAACCTGCAAGTGAGTGAAAGTATCTAACAATTCCTGCAAAAGAGATCGTTAGATAAAACCGTGCCTCAGGCGTGTCAAGATTCCAACACTTGGGTCACTCAACCTTCCGAATAAGATTTCAAGCTTTCAATCTCATAAACATGCATCGGAAGGGACCTGTATGTCTTAAAATGCAAAATTCTTTATAAAAAATAACTGGATGTTTTTGCAATCAAAGCGGTAATGAAAAACAAAAACAAAATTATTTGACTGAACATGCATTTTATTGATTGAAAAAGTGTGGCTCAAATTGAGCAATACAAAGGAAGCTATTCCTGAAAAGAGGTAACTGCACAAAAGGAAAAATCTATCCTAATGGCAACGTGAAACCCGTGATCTCATCGAGTTCCAACTCGGTTACACCCCATATGTCCTCAGACTCTCCGTGCCTTCTGCCTTCTGAACAAGACACTTCCAACTGATCCCTACCGGGTATTATCCATGATGCTTTAACCAAAGCGCAAACGATCATGCCGGACGCAGTTGTTCGTTTCAATCCCTCTTTTGCCTGGACCGCCCTTTCGGGTTTTCAGTCCACCGGGATACCCTTTTTTGCCCAAGTCGCCTTTTCAGGTTTTCGACTTGCCGGGTGTACATTTTTTCATTTTTTTATCCCTAATTTTTGCCCGAACCTTTCTTTCTGTTTTTGGTTCGCCGGGATGCCCCTTTTTTGCCTGGACTATTTTATTCTTTTCTTCCAGCGGGTCAATTTATACGAAGTATTTTTTAACTGCGTCCGCATTCACAGGGGATGGAAAATCCTCGCCATCCATGGTCGTTAACAACAAGGCTCCGCCGGAGAAAACCTTCTTGACCACGAATGGACCTTCATAATTAGGTGTCCATTTGCCCCTTCGATCGTTTTGAGGAGGAAGGATCCTTTTCAGCACCATATCACCTATGTGATATACCCGAGGTCGCACCTTTTTTGTCAAAAGCACGCTTCATCCTCTGCTGGTACAACTGCCCATGACAGATGGCTGCCAGCCTTTTCTCTTCAATCAGGCTCTCTGAGTGAGAAAGACGTTTGCCCCAATAAACGTACGCACCGAAGTACAGTACCCAGGATACCAGCTTCGTATTCAGCCACCAACGTTGGTCCTTCAGGCAACAAAAAGAATGCGAGATCCTTTCGGCATAACCAAAGCAACACTAACTCTTCCACCTTAACCCCATCAGACATCAAAATCCGTTTGGATTTAGGGTCAGGCCCCTCCTCCGGGATCGGTCACTCTCAATCTTTCGATTGGAGCACCTTGAGATGTCCTCATCAGGGAACTCAAACTTCCTTGGTTGATAATCCTCAATGGGTTGCGGAGCGGTGTAATCAGACAATACACTCCTTGATTGCTTTCTGAGAGTATCCCTAATCAGTCAACATTATTTACTCCTCTCACAACCCGTCCGGTCAATGCTGGATTCTCAAGCCCATACTTGCTCGGATCCATCTCGGAAATCTACAAAGTGGTATGAACCAGCACATACTGTCTCAGTCGGCGAGCAGCCTATGACAAAGTACATCAAGTTTTCTCGAACAGTGAATGTACGGTTTCACAGTCGATAAACTTTTTGCTAAGGTAAATTGCATGCTCTTTTCGACAAGACTCGTCATGCTGACCCAATACACCTCGTAGACCCCTCGAAGGCCGTCAAGTACAGAATTAATAATCGTTCCCTCCCACAGGAGATATCCGAATCAGAAGTTCCTGCAACTTATTCCTTTATTTTCCTTTCCTAATGCCCCTTGGCACTCATTATTTCACCTGACCGTTTGATCTTTTCTCTTTTTCTTCGACAACTTGAATATAGGCTCACCCGTGGCTGCTAGATGAGATGTGAACCATGACAGGTAGTTCAATCTTGTCTAAGAAACCACGAACCTACTCTTTTTTTTTCTCGGTTCAGGCGTTTCTCTTATTGTTTTTTTTTTTAGCAGGATCAACCTCGATTCCTCTCCTACTTAATATGAACCCCAACGATTTACCGGACCGCACTCTGATAGTGCACTTATTCAATTCAACCTCAGTTTGAATTATCTCAACCGGTCACACGACTTGCCCCGGTCTGCCAGATGCCCTTCTTCCGCTTGGGACTTTGCTATCATGTCATCAACATAACATTCAATTTCATGATGAATCATACCATGAAACAAAGTCACTCTAATACGTGGCATCGACGCTCTGCTTCTCTAGAGGACAACCTTCTCTTCATGGTAGCTTGTGCACAACGATATCAGTATCTGACCCTGGCACGACTAGGCGAAGATGTCCACATGCTCTTCCAACAAGGCTACCATTCTGCTCTTGACTCGCCTCTGAAACGGCTCGGATTTTCATTTCCTTTCTGACCTCGGCGGTGCTTGTAATAACAATCTCAATCCGCTCCTTATGCGGCCGAATCACCTTCTCCTCTTGTTTCCGCAACCTGGCTAATTCCAGCAGATCACAATCTTCTTCGTCTTCTTCTTCAGCAAGATAAATCGGTTTGTCGAAGTCATATGAGGGGTAACCAAATTGTTATCAATGAGATCCGGAGACTTATTTTTCGAAGTCGGAACGAGACAAAACAAAAAGATGAAAAATGAAAATAAACATTGCCATTTTTATTTGTTTTTTAAACCGCAAAAATAAATGAAAAACAGGGAACACCGCTTTTTGACTGAAAAACATCCATTTATTAATGATGCAGAAATGTTGCAAATGTAAACATGAGGTGGCCCTTACAATGGACCATTACGTGTCGGGCAACACGTATGGCTTTCATGCAAATAAAATTGAAAACAAGAAATATTACTCTTCCAGACGAGCGTCAGTGCTGATCTTGTTAGGCCTTCCAGCTTCCTGGTACGCACGATTTTATCCACGATTCCAGCTCGCAATCACTGTCAACCTCTTCACCCACCGTATAGGCGTAATCCGAATCTAGCATTCCGGCACTGACAAAGGTGAACGACGGACGACGTCCTCTATTTTGTCCAGACGACCCTTGATCTGGCTGATAACCAATCCCAAACATGTCCGACTTTACCACAATGCCTATGATTTTTCCCCAGCCTGGGATCCCTCCATTTCTCAACATCTCCAGTGCCTGTTTGTAAGAAGACGCGAACGGTTTTTTCTCTTTTCCAACACCAATGTCATTCTCCACCTTGACGGTTTCAGCTACCAGACTGGGTGTTTCAAATTTTCCACCGTCCATTTCCTTCATCTTCTGGGTCATATCCCCCATCGGTACACAATCCTCTGTGGCGACGGCCATACAACAAGTATCAACACTAGGGAAAGCTCCCTCTTTCCTCCGAGGTTTTGGGACCACAGGCCTCGGCACTTTTAACCGATCCCCATTCACCAACCCAATCGTCTTCCTATCCCCAGAAATTGCATTTATCTCCACCTCACCATGCGCGGGCATGTGATTAGCATTAACATTGGGAAATTGTGCAAAATTAATGGCCTTGGAATCCACCAGGTCTTGGACAGCATGCTTAAAAGCTCTACAACCCTCAAGGTTATGCCCAGACGCCCCCGAATGGAATTCGCACTTGGCATTCTCATCGTAGTTGGTTGGCCTCTGATCAGGTTCTAATGGAGCTAATGTCCTCAATTGTACCATTCCGAGATCTTTCAACTTCCTCAACAGAAGAGCATACGGTATGGGTGGCCTATCAAATTGACGATCAACCCCCTTTCCTCTTACCTGGTTCCCAGCTCTCTGTGCTCCCGGGCGAGGTGACGGATGTCTCGATGGTACAGATGAACCACCAACAGGAATGGTTGCAGTGGCAGCATAAGGGTGATAGCGATCCTTACCACGTTCTTTCTTTGCCGGCACACCATTTGGCTCAACCTCCTTCTTAAGCTGACCACTGCTAGGGGGTTTCTGTATAGCGATAGAGGGATTTATTACTTCGAATGGCGGAGCCTTTCCCAGAATTTTTTCCACCATTAGCCACTTCTCAATCTTTTCCAATCTCTCAGTCATGGCTTTTTGCCCCAAGGCAAGCCCTTGCACAACACTGAACAAATCCCTCACCATCTCTTTCAATTCGAGGATATCGGCGTTGGGCGGATTCATCCTTCCTGCGTCAATCAAAACATGTTAGAAACTGACACCTGCAAAACAAAAACAAGTTATTATGCATGAATGCAATGTCCATCCACATGAGGGACACTTTGTCTCTTGATCCTGGCTTCATCGAGACAAATAATAATTCGGCAGCAATATTCTGATATTTAGCATTTGATTCCATCGTGCGGATCGGAGATATGTGATTCAGCCTGATACCCCCAACCATGTGTGTGCTTGTGTTAGTGCATAAGGTAAAGCAAATAAAGCTTGAAGATCAATCACTGAATGAAAAATAACCATCACATAACCAAAAGTGCACAAACAGTGCCATAGTCATACATCAAACCAGATAAAATTCAAATACAATCCTCCAGAATCAGGAAAGAAATACAAGCAAGTAGATTCCGTCAACAAGCCTGACGGTAATCCAATACAAATGAAAGATCTAGCTGGATGAGGGTCCCACAGATGGCCCTATCTCATCTTCCATCTTCGCGAACTCTACGGCGAACCTGAGCTCGGTGTTCTCCTGCTGCAATCTCCCCACCTCTTTCTAATGAATCTTCATCTGCCTGAAGTAGTGATCCCTCTCGGCAATGTAGTGATCTCTCTCAGCGATGATCTTTGCTTTCTCTGCTTCCCACTCTGTAGCAAGGCTCCGGGCTCTGACGTCCCTCTAATCTCTCACCAAGATTTGCCTTCTCTTCTCATCCTCAATGACCTTTGAAGCTCTAGCCAATCTCTCTTTGGTGATGTCATGCTCCTTTGCTGAAGACGCCAAGGCCTGACTGACCTTCCCATAGTAAGCAGTATCCATCTCAAAACGCTTTGCTTCCAAGGCATGTCGCTTGTCTTGATCTTCCATCTTCACTTTGATCTCCTGATTAGCTGTCTGAAACCGAGCAACACTCCTCTCCAACTCAGCTTTCTTTGCAAGTAACTGATCTCTGGCCCCCTTCATCTCGAGGAATTCTTCCATACTGACAGAAGAACTTAGACCCTCAATCGCAGGACACACAGGATCAGCTCCCGGAAATGGTAAGTGTGTGAGCTCTATCCTCTTCCGCAACCAATCCTCGAATAGGGGAAAATACCGACTATTGACCTTACCATAAGGAACCTTGCCTTTTCTCTGGATATCTCGCCACTCATCCAATACTTGCCTCAACTTGGCCTGATTGCCATCAACCGGGAAATAAAAGGACTCCTGAATCTCTCGCCCGAGAGGAGGACCCTCTACAGCGAACCCCATCTGTCTCCTGAGAAGCACCGGGTTGTAATTGATGCAACCCTGAACTCCGATAATAGGCACATTGGGTAGACTCCCACAACTGTATATAAAATCCCGTCCAGCCAAACCATTATGAGTCCAAGCAATGTCATCAGCCCGCAAACCCATCAACCTGAATGACCACTTGACAGTGGGATCAATATGAGCAAAAGCACCTCGGGAAGGCAAATACCCCATAAACCACCTGAACAACAACTGAGCACAACACCTGATCAAACCTCCACGCCGCTTCTCATTCCTATTATGAACCGAGTAGTAGACGTCTCCGATCAGAGTAGGGATAGGGTTTCTCTGCATGAATAATCTGACAGCATTATGGTCTACAAAGTTCTTCTGATTAGGAAACAGAACAATCCCATAAATGCTTACAGCAATCAGAGCACAAACCGTCTTCCAGTTACCCATAGCGGCATGTTCCTTGGCATTAGCCTCCAAGAAACTCAAATGAAAACCGGGTAATTTTCCCTTCTCCTTCAAACCCTCCTTGACCATTTCCGGACTCAAATAAAGAGCACGGGAAATCCCAAGGACATCTGGCTCCGCCCTAGTGACATGGAAAGGAATCTGATCTCGGATCTGCATACCCAGAATGCTAGCATAGTCTTCCATCAGAGGTCCCAACAAATAATCTGGAAACACAAAGCATCTCAGCCCCGGGGTCATAGAACTGGAGAAGAGTATGAATGACACTTCTGTCACTGTCGGTGAGTCTGAAAACCATCTTCAGGATATTACCGTATGACTCTCTGAACATACCCACATGGTCGGGTGTAATCAATGCTATCATCTCTTTCAGGGCACCAATCTCTGGGTCGAAGAAACTATAGGCCACATCATGCTTCAAACCGGTCCTCATATCTGAGCAGAAAGTCTCTCAACCAGGATCTCGATCAAAAGTGTCCCTGCATATGGGTAAACATGTGTTAGATGCAGTTAATGAAAGATGTAATGATACTGATGAATGAATGCAATGCGTTGCCATCCTCCAAGCCATCTGATCCTCTGCACTAAAACCTGATCTCTGAACTGATCATAACCATCTGAGGGAACAAGTAACCACCAACCCGGCTCAAGGGTTCCGAAATAAACGGAACACAGATACATCATCATCATCCTCAGCCTCTGAGCAGACACCCACAATCATCTGAATCGGCCCGGGGAATCCTGAAATAAACGGATCCCCACTGATAAAATCGGCCCGGGGAATCCTGAAATAAACGGATCCCCACTGATAAATAACTTGGACAGCACTCCGGCGTCTCGGCAATAACGGGCCATAAATCTGACTTATAAATAGAACCCTGATCCACAGAGCAAAAAGTCACCATCTGAACATGCATCTGAAAGAATCACCCTCCCCTCACAGGTAAATTCTAATCAGGTCATCCTAAGGCGGATAATAGTCTCGACAATCGGGCAGAAATACTCAATGGGTTTGCCCTTTCGGGTGTGCCATTGTAGCTCTCTTGAGATCATCTAAACCAAAGATCCGGGAAATGATCGGTCACCAGAGTCAACAGCTCAAATGAAGTAACTAAGCCAAAGTGGAGTACCCCACAAAGGAAAGCACTATCAAATGAACATCGTCCGGCTTGTGGTACATCACGCCGCCAGGCACATATTGACCTAACATGAAGGAGGCGACATGAGACCACACTAATCCTAGGTGTATACTCGGGCCTGGGTTTTAGGCCCACTCAGAACACCCACCCCAACACAGAGGAACCACCTGCACAGAGGACGGCAACATGATAGTATGATGCATGCAAATATTTATGCAAATATATACACTGGTTAGAATAATAATTGCAATAAATAAAGCAAAACCAAGCAACCTAAACTATCCTAAAACGCTAGGAAAGACTCGCTTAGGGAAAATGGACCAGCACAGGTCAACATCCAAGTCCCCAGCAGAGTCGCCAGCTGTCGCATCTTGCGAAAAAAACAACTGGCGGGCTAAAACAAAAACAACACAGAGCCGCCACTGCGTGTTATTTATCCCAAAATAGGGAAAGGAAACGCTCAGAGAAACCTGGAAAAAGCATGGTCTCGCGACCAAAGAGAAAGGGTAGGGGAGTCGGTTACGCAAGGGGAAGGTATTAGCACCCCTCACGTCTGTTGTACTCGACGGGATCCACGTTCTAAAATAAAGAATAGGTTGCTAAAACATCACACACACACACAGGGAACGCAGGTGGGGTTAAGAGAAGGGAGCTCGATAGGACATCGCATCCTATGCCTACATATCTCGTTTGGAACGAGAATCAGAGCTACTGTAGTTCGGCTTACGCACGCCAAACAACACAAAACACACACAAAACATGGCAAACATGGAACCCGACAACCACTCGATGGAATTACGTCAGCTTCCGAACCAAAAACCCAACACTGGAACCCAGATGCCACTTGATGGACTTACACCGGCTTCCAAGCACACAACAAACAAACAAACAACAACTTGCTAAGGAGTCGGGAACTCGAGCCTAGCAATTGTCAAACAAACACACAAAAAAGAAAAAAAAGTGCCCGGAGAGGTCTCGCACGACCTCCTGCCTACATACCTCGTCTGGAACAAGGATCAGGGCGATGTAGTTCCCCTGAAAGGGAAAGAAACTCTAACCAGAGACAAAGGGGAGACACACTACCAGGGAGCTGTACTCGAGCCTAGTGTTATCATGCATCATTGCCCTATGTTCAGGTTTCTACCTACTTGCACAACTGCAAGCTAATCCTATCCAGGAAAGAAGCAAGCATACAAGCATACAAGCAAAACAGAACAAGCATTTCAAACAAGTATTCACAAAGCACACACTATAACCAATCAAGTGGGCTCAAACAATGGGTTTGACTGCCGAAGCAAGTCATCTGTACATGGGTATTATTCGCTCTTAACCTTGCCATTGAGAGACTAAGGTGAAGCAGATGAAAGGTGAGTGAAGATTAGACTTCACAGCTCTTATCCCTGGCCAGGGAGAGCTTCAGACAAAGGAGCGTGGGTTCAGAAATATGGAACCCTTCTACGCTCAAAGACTCTGACACAACTGTACAAAGTACAAGATCTTGGGTTTGTGTCCCAATGCATCAACACACAGCCGTGTGAGCAGAGGGACGACTCAACAGAATAGTGGGGGATAGATTGCATATCCCTTGGCTTCCACCAATTGCCTTAATCAAGGACTTCACCTGCTTGGGCACAAATGTAAACAACCACAAACATTGCCTCTTAAGGAGGACTTCAGACATTTGCCCGGCCAAGTAACAGGCCGGGTCTCCCAGACTACATGAAGTCAAGAGATTCTACCTCAACTGGTTTATACAACCAAGCAGCAGCTAGCAAGTTCTTAAAGAACTGTAAGCAACTAAATGTACCTGAAATCAATCAAGTATCATCAGTACTCAGACAAATAAACAATAAACAGCAAATGTTAATCAGTTAATCTGTACAAACAACACAGGTTAATGCACACAAGTGCAAGCTATAAGCTCAAGCTCTAGCTTCACAACCTACAAAACAAAGTCAAATTAGTTTTCAACATCAAACAATCTCAATTTAATTGACTTGAAGCAATCTCCTTAAGCATTGTGCATTTCATCCTGAAAAGTCAAACCAAATGTGAGAAACAAGACCACTAGGCCAAGCCTAGGGTCCAAAAGGGAGAAAAAAATCTAAACAGCAAGTGATCCTCAACCAAAATCAAATTCAAACAAATCAAAAGCAAATGCAATTGGTCCCATGCTCATATCATTCACCATCATCATTTTATGACCAAAACATGCCAAATTAGGTCAAATACAACACCAAAAGTCCAAACAAAATGACTTCAATCAAAAGCATACCAAAACAATTCCAAAAATCCTCAAATAATTCACACTTAAACAGGACATATTCAACCAGTAGCATATCAATTTTCAGCTCAATTGGACAAAAGGAAGTAGGTCAATGAAAATCAAGAAATCCAGACACAATTATTCAAGCCAATTCAAGGCATCCAAGCAAGCATCCACTTCAATAATTCATAAAACAGTGACAACATTTAAGAAATGAATGGGACCAAAACCATGATGTCCTACAATGTGTCTACATTGCTCATACCAAATTTCACATCCATCCAATACCATATGAGAATTTCACAAAAGAAATACAAACATGTGTCACACAATGTTGCAAAATGAGCATACAGAGAAGAAAATTATCCATCAAATTGAAAATGCCATCAAAAATTCCAACAAAATTCACATGTTATCTTGACATATCAATGATCATACATGCAAAATTTCAACTCAATCCAACATCTCTAGGCATGGAAAATAAAATCAGAAAGTTGACCTAGCTTGGTGTGACACAAATTGTCACACCTCTATTCAAAAAATCATATCTAATCAACCAAGTATCCAAAATTTACAAAGTCTACATGAAAATCACCATCAATGAGTCCAGAATAAGCACAAAAATTTTCAATCATTTCTTTACAAGTATGAGCATTTCATGTTAAAAATGGAAAGGTGTACAAAAATGTGACACATCAAACAATCCCTAAGCATTTTATTTTTCTATACATGCAAAAAATCCCAAAAAAATAACCATTAAATTCTACACATCATCATGAGAATAATGAAAAATATTACACTCAAATTGGATGAAAAATGAACTCTCTAGGATTTTTCAAAGTTCTAGCAATAAAATGAAAATGAAATGAAAAAGAAATTAGAAATAATTATTTAACTAAAGCGCCAGTGGCATTTTTTGAAATTCTGAGGAAGTCCATCAAAACGACGTCGTATCTAGACGCGGCAACGGAATGTTTTCATTGGCCAATGAAGGCGGCAAACAACTTATTCAAACAGCCAGGCAAACATGAAGATCTAACAAGCTATTTTTCTAGAAAACAAACAAGAACATCGTCGTCTTCATCCCTAAACCTCCAGAAATCAAAATCCACGAATCTCCATGAAAATTTACAAGCAGGTAACCATTGGAACCGTCTAAACACCAGGATCATGAATATGTGATCAATTTGTCCTAACTCCTACTGTATCTCACGGATCGAGTGATTTAGGTTTTGAACATCAAACTAAAAATCAGGATATCTCACTCATCCGTTAATCATTTCAAAAACTACACCTAGCATGTTAATCTACATTGCATGAACTATAATAACCACCTAACAATTGCAGCAATTGAGAATTTCGAAGAATCACCTCTTGAAGATGCAGAAATCGATTCTTGATGTTTCCTCGAGCAAAAGCCAAAAACAGATGCACCTCAAGGATAAGGAAGATGATTGGAGAAGTTAGATTAGCTCAAGGTCGCTCCAATTGTGAGAAATCTTCAAATGCCATGGTTGAGCACACTTTGAACAATTGGGATCTTGAAGCTTTCCTGCACGAATTCCTCGAAACAGTTGGAGTTTATGGCTTGTGGAGCATGAATCATCAAGAATCTTGCAATTTCATTGAGAATTGATGGAGTTTTTGTCAAAAAAGTGATGAAGGTTTTTGGAGAATTTGAGAGGTTCTTGGTGAAATTCTGTTAGATTTCTTGATAATTGTGATTGTGATCAACATTCTGTTACAATTAGGCTTAAATACTCTTGCTTAATCATCCTCTTAATCACCAATTAGCCAAAATGAATTTGATTAGTGTAATGTGCAATTTGAGTGAAAGGGCAAAAATGACTTTTCCCATTAGGCCATTGACAGCTCATATGACAACTCATACATCTCCTAAATGCCATTTGGAATGTGTTGGAATTGGTTCCATGTTGATTGGCTTTGTAATTCTCATTTTCCATATGTCATGCCAAATTTTGTACTTTAAGTGATAGTTCAAAAATGACCTAGCCAAATATTGGACCTTGAACACTTATGACAATTCAAACCATTTCTAATTGGCATATGTGATGTGTTGCAAAAACTCCCATGCCAAAATTCCAATTATTTCTCCATTTGGACCATTTTGCCCTTGGATTTTTAATTGTACACTTGAAAATTGACCTTTTGCATTGACCATTTTTGATGAATTCCAATTATGCACCATGAAAGTACATGTCAAATGGAGTTTGCTCATAAAAAGATCACTCAATTTGGACACTCCATGTGAAAGTTATGCCACTTTGATTATGGGTCATTTTTGAAATTGAATGGACCATAACTTGCCAACCATGCATGGGAATTTCAAGTTCTTGGACTTTTTGGAAAGGTGATACCAAGATCTACAACTTTCATGCTGAACAAATTTTCATTTGAAGCTTCCTTGGACATGTAATTTTGAGGTAAAAAACTTTCCATTTTTGGAAACTTCCATTACAAGTCACTTTCTATTTTTGGCAATTTCTTGTCTGACTTGATTTTCTCCATTCTTGGACTTTGAAATGTCAAATAACACTTGTTTCAACATGAATGAAGTGTCTCCAACTCAATTCCCCCTCCAAATCCATAAAATCAAGCACAGTTGACCACAGTTGACTTTTTCAACTGATAGATGAATTTGGCCATGCACTGATCAATCTGAGCCCCAATCTTCTGATGAAATGGCCCAAGGGTGAAATCCTAGCCTCAATATGCACAATAAAATCATGAAATGATCCTCATATCCATCATAGACCCCATCTCCTTGCCATGCCCTGATTGGCCCAATGCACCTGATTAGGGTTGACTAGTGGTCAAAACCCTAATCTCAAAGAATATGCTTCAACACTTGATGATAACAAGACCATGATGATGATGATGAATCACTTCAATCAAGATGAAGACCACTCCCCTTGAGAACCACAAAACCCTAATTTGGACCTCCACATCCTCAGATGATTAATGACCAGTCCAATGAAACCCTAGCTTGCACATGACCTCTTCATCTCCTTGATCAAGACTTGTGAGGATGACTTGCTCCATGTTGCCACATGATATGCAAATATGCAATGACTAATGACCTATGAAGTGATATGCAATATGTTATGCTAGTCCCAAGAGAGGAGGGCAAATTTTGAGGTGTTACACTCTCCAATCAGGTTTGCCTTATTCCCATTACTTTACGCTTTCAATCTGAAATTTCTGAAGCATGAGGTATTAAGGTTGAATCCGGGGGAGTGGGTATAGTTAGGTTCTGCATGTGGGTTTAGATGTGTATGAATGTGTAGAATAATGCCTTGAATGTTTAATCACTTCGTTGCTGAGATGGATACCATAGGGTTTGGGGTTTTTGAAATCGTACTGTTATCAATGGAGAATACATGACCCGTGGCCATTCGCTAGCCCATCGCTAGGCGAGCCTGCAGAGAAGCTTCGCTAAGCGAAGAAGTAGTGACTGCGACAGTAGCTATTTTTTCTGTTTGCTCTCCAATCTATTTTGTGTTTGGTATGTATGTCATGTCTTGATGTGTGGATCCCTGCCTCCTGACTTCGAGTTTCGATACCCTTTTGATGCATTTGTTTGACAAGAGGTTTAGGCCTCCTACCCTTGGTTGCTTTTTGTGAGCTTTTTGTGAACTTTAATAGCATGATTCATGTGGTTGCTATGATTCTTCTGTTTGGTGCAACTCTTGATTGCACCCCGTCTTGTTTCTCTAACTTGTTTGTTGAGTTTTTGTGAGGGCTCACATGACTCTTGAAGAGATAGCTTGCTTGGTATTCCACTTTATTTGTGGGATACCATTTGGAGATTTATTCCGATTACTTTGATGACTTGTTTTCTTTGACGGTGCTAGCTTGAGAGATCACCGGGTTTCTTGCTTCTTTAGTTATTATTACTTCGGATTTTTATCCATGTGGTAGATCTCTTGATCCCTTTATCATTCCCTCATTTTACCGCTTTCTTAGCTGGAAGACCTCGATATGAGGCAATGTTTTTGTGTGTTTACCTTTGTGCCCAAAGACCTCCAAGAAGAGGCACCAGTGCTAAAGACCTCCACGAAGAGGCAATTGACGGATAAAAGGGATTAGTAATCAATCCCCCGTTATTCAGTGTGTCGTTCTTTATGCCCGCACTACGTGTCGATGCTTCAGAACAAAAGCCCAAGATCTTTTGTCCGGTCAGTCAGTGGAGAGGGTTCCACCTTTCTGAATCCCCACTTTTTGTCATGAGCTCACCCTATCCAGGGTTAAGAGCTATGAGGTCTTATCCTCATTACCCTTTTGATCTGCTCACCCTGACGTTCAGTGTCAGTAGTTAAGAGCCAGTTTGATTACCCTTCCATGGCTTGTTTGTCGAGGTTGATATGACCCCTCTTGACTAAGGCCCTACCCATGTATGTTTGAGCCCCCTTGTTGGTGTGTTTACTTCGTGTTATATGTTTTTTTTTGTGGTGTGATCGTCTCCCCATAGGATTGCTAGGCTTCGTATAGTCTCCCGTTTGCATGTCAATTAAGGTAGCACGGTTCCTTCGTCTAAGACTTCCTTTTTGCATGAGCATTCCTAAAACACAAACAAACTCATTGATTTTTCTTCTCCTAAGAACACGTTAACTCCTTCTACTACAGGCGAGTAAGTCTCCAAAGGTCGAGCATCCGGTAGATTGCGTAGTAACGTCGTTCGCCTAAAAAAAACGCACTTCTCTCTAACCCATAGGTAGCCGAGCTACGAAGACTCTGATTCTCATATTCAGATGAGATACTTATGCAGTGGATGCGACATCCGTGCGAGTCATTGTCTTTTGACCCCTCTTTTAGTAAATAATACATTAGATAAACCCACACCCTTTAGACAAGAACAACAAGAGTGGATCCCGTAGAGTACTACGCATGCGTAGGGGTGCTAATACCTTCCCTTCGCATAATCGACTCCCGAACCCAAGATTTGGTTGCGAGACCTTGTCTTTTCCTTTCCTTTTTTCAAGTTTACTTCGAGCGTTTCCTTTCCCTCCTTTGGGATAAATAACGCACGGTGGCAACTCTTCTGTCATTTTCCTTCTCGCCGGTTGTTTTTGTTTCGCAGGTTGCGACACGGTGTTCCTTTGTTACTCTATCTCTCATCAATCCGTCCTTTGTGTGTGACCCTGTAGGTTTTCGCGACGTTGGAAATTATATTAAATCACGCATTTAACATAATAAATAGTGAGCGGTATCTAGCAAAACATCACTGCTACCCAAGTCACGAAAATGTCATGTGATCTGACAAATCCTTATGTGATAATAATTATGTATAATTACCCTTTTGCCCTTATGTCTATATTGAACACAAGGTATAGACTGTGTCATCCTTGTCCAGTTCAATATTGGGCCCATAGACATTTATCCTGTTACGCAGGATGGGAAAATTCCATCTAGGTTACTCATGTCCCTCAGCATGCTTCGTGGAGTACCCATCAACTGTCTTTATGGTTATCCAGTTACGGACAACGTTTGATCAGCAATAAAGCACTCGACTCTACATCTAGGATCCATAGTGGTTTCAGGTCGAAGAATGATATACACCATTATCACCATGAGAATAACTTATAACACTTTGCATAACTTTCTATATAGTATTCTCATAGCGGTTCAATCCAGTATAAATATTACTCTTAATATTCATACCTATGTTTAAGAATTGATAACTCTTTATCCATGATCCATGAGATGTGATCATCAGTCTACAAACATAATAGTCTCAATGCTTTAATGTTATCCTACTTCACAATAAAGCTCGACTATGGATACTTTAAGAATATTGTCCTTATGTTTAATGTGATCTCATGATCAAGTCACACTTGATACATTAAACGGACTATCTATTCCAGGGACTTTATTAAACAAACATAATAAAGAAAAAGCCTTTTATTATTAATAAATAATTCGATACAAGTACCAAAAGTATTGGCCTCTAGGGCTTACACCAACAATCTCCCACTAGCACTAAAGCCAATCAAGCATACCCCTAATGCCCATAGATCTAGTATGGACATCATGCTTCTGCTGCGCAAGAAGCTTTGTTAGTGGGTCAGCAATATTGTCAAGTGTAGGTACTCTACATATTTTCACATCTCCTCTATCTATTATCTCTCGAATGAGGTGATAACGCCTAAGTATGTGTTTGGATCGTTGGTGAGATCTAGGCTCCTTAGCTTGTGCGATAGCACCATTGTTATCACAATAGAGACCAATGGGATCCACAATGCTAGGGACTATGCCAAGTTCACTAATGAACTTTTTGATCCAAACAACTTCCTTTGCTGCACTTGAGGCAGCAATATACTTGGCCTCGGTTGTAGAATCAACAATTGTATCTTGCTTTGAACTTTTCCAGCTCACAGCACCACCGTTTAAGAAAAACACATAACCGAATTGCGATCTAAAGTCATCCTTATCTGTCTAGAAGCTAGCGTCGGTGTATCCAATTACAACCAACTCTTCCTGACCTCCATATATCAAGAATGAGTCCTTAGTCCTCTCAAGTACTTAAGGATATTCTTGACAGCTACCCAATGGGCATCACCAGGATCAGATTGGTACCTACTCGTTGCACTTAAAACATACGAGACATCTGGTCGAGTACATAACATGGCATACATGATAGATCCTATTACTGATGCATATGGAATATTATTCATGCGATCCCTTTCTTCCTTAGTTGAAGGGGATTGTGTTTTTGATAGACACATGCCATGCTGCATAGGTATGAATCCTTTCTTGGAATCATGCATATTAAAGCATTTCCCCAACCAAGACTTTACTTGTTGCAGGGTAGGGATATCGTTTCCCATGAGTAATATGTCATCCACATATAATACCAGGAACATGATCATGCTCCCACTAACCTTCTTGTATACACAAGGCTCATCTTCGTTCTTGATGAATCCATATTGTTTTACTGTTTCATCAAAACGAAGACTCCAGCTTCTAGAAGCTTGCTTCAATCCATAGATTGACCTTTGTAACTTACATATCTTTTGGGCTTCTTCTGGTATGTCAAATCCTTCAGGTTGTGTCATGTACACGTCCTCAAGAAGATTCCCATTAAGGAAAGCAGTTTTGACATCCATCTGCCATATTTCATAATCATGATATGCAGCAATAGCAAGTAAAATCCGAATAGATTTAAGCATTGCAACTGGTGAAAAGGTTTCATCATAGTCAACCCCATGAGTTTGTTTATATCCTTTTGCAACCACTCTTGCCTTATAGGTATGTACCTTACCATCCATGTCAGTCTTCTTTTTGAAGACCCACTTGCATCCTATAGGGTTAACTCCTACAGGAGGCTCTACCAAGGTCCAAACTTGGTTTGTGTACATGGAATCCATTTCAGATTTCATGGCTTCTAGCCACTTCTCAGACTAGGGACCAGTTATGGCCTCTTGTAGGTCACAGGTTCATCTTGATCCATGAGTAATACATCACATTGATCTGTTATGAGATATCCATATCTCTCAGGTAGGTGACGTATCCTGCTTGACCTACGTTGGTCTTGTTCTACTTGAGCAGGTTGCTCTTCCACAACTACTTGTGTTTCCTGCTCTAATTTCTCCATAGGTGTATCGATGCTTTGTGATTCTTGAATTTCTTCAAGCTCTACTTTCCTCCCACTGATTCCTTTGGAAATAAAATCCTTTTCTAGGAAAACTCCAGTTTGAGCGACAAACATTTTGCCCTCAGAAGGATTGTAGAAGCAATACCCTCTTGTTTCTTTAGGATACCCCACAAATAAGCATTTGTCAGATCTGGGCTCAAGCTTAGTTGAAATTTGTCGTTTCACATAAACTTCGCAACCCCAAACCTTCATGTAAGACATATGTGGTTTCTTACCACTCCATATCTCATATGGTGTCTTTTCAACCTTTTTGGATGGGACACGGTTAAGTGTGTAAGCTGCTGTCAATAGTGCATGTCCCCAAAAGGAGTTTGGAAGATCGGCGTGACTCATCATGGATCGGAACATGTCCAACATGATTCTATTTCTTCTCTTAGATACCCCATTCCATTGGGGTGTTCCAGAAGGAGTGAGTTGGGATAGGACCCCACACTCTTTCAGATGGTCATCAAACTCTAGGCTCAAATACTCACCACCTCGATCTGATCGAAGAGTTTTAATATTCTTACCTAGGTTGTTTTGTACTTCATTCTTGAATTCATTGAACTTTTCAAAGGACTCTGATTTGTGTTTCATTAAATACACATAACCATATCTACTGAAATCATCAGTAAATGTGATGAAGTACTAAAAACCTCCTCTGGCTGGTATGTTCAGTGGTCCACATACATCAGTATGTCTGAGGGCCAAAAGATCATTAGCTCTTTCACCTTTTCCTATGAATGGAGATTTTATCATCTTTCCAATTAAATAAGATCTGCATGTCTCATATGATTCATAATGAAAAGAGTCCAAGAGTCCATGTTTATGGAGTTTGGAAATGCGCTTCTCATTTATGTAACCTAATCGACAATGCCAAAGGTAAGTTGGATTTAACTCATTAGGTTTCATCCTTTTAGTATTAATGTTATAAATAGGCATTTCAAGATCAAGGACATATAATCCATTGTTCATTTGTGCAGTAGCATAGAATATATCATTCAAATAAATTGAACAACAATTGTTCTTTATTATGAATGAAAAACCAAACTTGTCCAAACAAGAAATGGAAATAATATTCCTGCTAATTGCAGGTACATAATAACAGTTCTCTAACTGAATTATTAAACCACTAGGAAAAGTCAATACATAAGTTCCTACGGCTAAAGAAGCAACCTTTGCTCCATTGCCAACTCATAGGTCGACTTCACCTTTTGCCAAATCTCTACTCCTTTTTAGTCCATGCACATTTGTACAAATGTGAGAACCGCATCCAGTATCTAATACCCATGATGCAGAAGTAGATAAATTAATTTCAATAACAAAAATACCTGAAGTTGAAGTCTCTACTCCATTCTTCCTATCTTCTAGGTACTTAGGGCAGTTCCTCTTCCAGTGTCCGGTCTTACCGCAATGGAAGCAGGTGCCTTCTTTTGCTATGCCTCCCCTAGGCTTCAAAGCAGCAATAGTGGGTTTGGGTTTGACAACTTCCTTGCCTTTCCCTTTATCATGTTTGAGGACAATCCTCATGTTTCGGTACCAATCTAGAAAATTTGTCCCAGATAATTTTTCCTTCTCAAGGATTGATCGCAAGATGTTGTTAGAGGTGTTTGTTATTATGGTAATCTACATAAGGATTAATGAAAATATAAGTATCATTGACATATTTAATTAGGCCTTTAATTAAATATGCTCCCACTATTTTACTCAAAACAAACGACCCTCATCATTTGATTCGGAAAATCCCGTTGGGAGATTTTCTAGTGGGCCGAGATCCATATTTAACTTCGTTCTAAGTCCGCGTAGGCGGATTACACAAAACTAGGTTATTTAGGTAGGAACTCCTTCTAGTTGTATCTCATACAACTCTCGAAAATTTCAGTTGGGCGAATGACTCCTTATTCCAATCCATCATATGGATCATTCCAACTCTTGCTTCTAAACATATATAATATTATTATATTTAAGTTTGACCCATCGTTTTAGCAGTTGGATATTACAATTATCCCATGGCACCTTACCAATATAGAAAATGAACCTCGCGTAGGCGAAACCTACATTGTCCGATACTAGTCTTGATGAGTGCTAAAACTTGGAAAGAAAACACATATAATATTATTATAATTTGTTTAGTTAAGTTTGACCCATTGTTTTAACAGTTGGATATTACAATTATCCCATCGCATCTTACTAATATAGAACATGCACCTCGCGTAAGCGAAACCTACATTATCTGATACTAGTCTTGATGAGTATTAAAACTTGGAAAGCATAAACTTAATATTTAATTTGAGGGAATTGCAATTTTTCTGATCTCACCGGCTTATTTATCATATAAATCGTCTCTCACATGCATCAACATACATTCACATGCATCAACATACATACATACATAATGAAACAGTTATGGACCCTAGTGCAATTGTTCTCCCAAGCCAATGAGAGAACCTAAGATAACCTAATAACGATCTAAGCTTCTCCAAGCAAGATCTTCAAGGTTGTCCTCCTTTGGCACTGACTTCTTTGCTTTCTTCATAACATTACATTACACAAAGAAACTCGTTTTACATACGAGGGAGTGAGATGAGAAAAGAAGTTACATTGAGAGATTAAAAGAGAGGCACGACACGCAAGTTGTATTTTAAAACCCAAAACAAAATAAAGGAAAACTAAGGCCATAACTGTAGCACCTCAAATTTGCACTTATCATTGTACATACATTCTCATATTAGGTCATAACATTAACATGGTCCACTGCATAGCATTGCATTGTCCCTTTGCCTCAAGTGCAAGATCATCAGAAGAATTAGGTCAAACTGGTCAGGAGATCAGTCAATCAAGCAAGCAAGTACAAATTCCAAGGAGGAAAGGCCCTAGGGTTGGTCCAACATGTTCACATGACCTAGGGATCCTTTTAAAGTGTTTTGGTCAAGGTTTGATGGTTCAGAAGTCATCAGCCAATGCACAGTCCATCAGAAACCCTAAAAAGTCAACTATTGGTCAACTGTGCATTTAATCAGTGATTTGATGGTGGGAATTGGTTTGAGAGGCCTCATTCATGTCCATATAGGCCTCATATATCATGTCAAACATCATCATGGAAGAATTTGAAGCCAGACAAGAAATTTCCAAAAATAGAAAGTTGACATGTAATTGGAATTTGCCAAAAATGGAAAGTCTTGATCCTCAAACTTACATCATGATACAAGCTTCAAATGAATTTTTGCCCAACATGAAAGTTGAAGATCTTGTTCTCCCATTTCCAAAAAGTCCAAGAACACTCAATTCCCATGTATGGTTGGCAAGTTATGATCAAATCATTTTCAGAAATTTTTGAACTTCAAAAGGCCATATCTCTCAAACCATTTGGCCAAATTGGGTGGGGTTTTTTGCTCCAAGTCACATTTGATGCCCTCTTTCCAAATATGTCATCTGTAACACCCTTCTAAAATACCCCAAATTTTTAATTAAAACAACAATGATATATCAGAGTAGATATGCAATTAAGGGTGTCACACAATCACTTCACACCATGTTCCAAAATAACTGTCATGCTCTTTTTTTAATTAAAATAAACATTGCATAATTCGCAGCGGATAGAAATCAAATCAATCATGCAAAACATGTAACACATTACATGTAAACTGGTTCAACAACCAACAATAAAACAATTAAAACATCCCTTCCCGATGTTACATCTACCAGAGCATGACCCACTAAGGAACTACACTAGACTCCAAGTACTAGGTCCTACTCAATCACTGCTCGTTACCTGAAAAACAGTTGTAAGGGTGAGTTCCTCAATCGATATAATAAGCATTATAAAATATCATGTAATGTTAAGTAATTTAACACATTTCATCACCCTAATCGTAACACACATTCAGTAACGGCACCTCAACTCAAACATCATACTCAACACCAACATAAAGCACACGTATAATCTCAAATCATACTCAACACCAACACAAACACACGTATAATATTGGAATACATCCATTCATATTATACGCCATACATACATTATGCAATGAGACTCCATGCATGCGGTACCGACTATTCGTGAACACATAGTTCAACCTCACCGACCAAATCCAGGTACAGCTACCAAGCTCACTAGTCCCACTCATTTGAGACCTAGTGACTTACTCACTAATTCCTCACCATGGGAATTAGCTACCACCCCAAGGGCTATGCTATGCACGCTAATCACCTAGCATGCAAACATCAACAACAGTCCACAATAACTAACTCACTAATTCCTCACCATGGGAATTAGCTACCACCATAAAGGCCACACTATGCATGCTAAATCACTTAGTCATGCAACATCAACAATCATCCACAATGGACATATGCTCACACTCTAAGCCATAAACAGTCCATTCACAATTGCATACATAATATATGCATTCACAACATTATGCATACAATCATACATCATCAACATATTTATCACATAATCATATCATATCATGCCACATAATCAATCACAGTATTAGCACACTCTACTAATACCCCTACTGCTCAAAACAACGGGAAATGATCCCTATTATATCACACACCGATATAGGCCAACCATCAAATATGTACACAACATTTGAATAACAATTTTCCCACTTTTCAACAGTGTTAACCGGTTAACACCCTGGGTTAAACGGTTAACGCAGCACAAAACACGCTTCCTGGCAATTCACAACAGTGTTAACCGGTTAACGCCCTGGGTTAACCGGTTAACGCAAGCAAAACAGCAATATTTCATAATTCGCAACAGTGTTAACCGATTAACACCCTGGGTTAACCGGTTAACGCAAGACAGAAAGCTGTTCCTGCGCTAACACAAAGCAGAATGCAAAATTCTCCGCATTTTCCGCCGTTGGAGGACTTCCGGACCTCCGATTCCAATTCCGTAAAAAGCTACGTTTTCGGAAAATCACTACCCATCCAATTACAGATTCAATTTCAGTTTTAACACAACTTATCCATCACAATTTTCAACATTCATCATCCCAATTAGGGTCAAATCAACGGCTTATCACTACCCATTACATGTTAACCCATAATACCCATTAAACGACGATAAACCCCCCTTACCTGAGTAAATCCGGTAATCCTTCAGCTTCGAGCTTTTCTCTTCTCCAACCTCCGTTCTCTTGCTCTCCCTCTTTGCCCTTTCTCCACTTTTCAGCCGCTTCTCTGTTTTCACGTGAAAACCCTCTTTACCAAAATGAAACTCTTTTTCTTATTCCAACTTATATATATATTCCAATAATAAAATCCAATAATATTCTAAATTATTTAATTAAATTAATAAATATAATATTAACTTAAATTAAATAATTATCTTATTTTATCGGGGTGTTACAACTCGCCCCCACTAAAAGAGTTTTCGTCCTCGAAAACATACCTCAAGCGAACAACTCTGGATAAGACTCCTTCATCTGACTCTCAAGTTCCCAAGTCACATTGCCACCTGCTGGTCCTCCCCAAGCTACCTTTACCAAAGCAATCTCTTTACCCCGCAACTGCTTCAACTCTCGATCCTCGATCCTCATATGTGATGTTTCAACAGTCAGGTTATCTCTCACATGTACATCATCTACTTGGACCACATGCGACAGATCAGGAATGTACCTCCTCAACTGAGACACATGAAAAACCTCATGCAAATTCGCAAGTGACGGCGGTAAAGCGATACGATAGGCTACCTCCCCTATCCTCTCCAAGATCTGATAAGGACCAATAAATCGAGGTGTCAACTTCTTCGACTTCAAAGCTCGACCAACCCCAGTTATCGGAGCAACGCGGAGAAACACATGATCTCCCTCTTGAAACTCAAGTGACTTCCTCCTCTTGTCGTGATAACTCTTCTGACGACTCTGAGCAATCCTCATCTTCTCCTGAATCATCTTAATCTTTTCCGTAGTTTGTTGAACAATCTCCGGTCCAACCACAGCACTCTCACCGGACTCATACCAACATAAAGGTGTCCGATATCTCCTACCATACAAAGCTTCAAACGGTGCCATACCAATGCTCGAATGAAAACTATTGTTGTAGGTAAACTCAATCAAAGGTAAATAACAATCCCAAGCACCTCCCTTTTCCAAAACACAAGCCCTCAAAAGATCCTCTAGTGACTGAATCGTCCTCTCAGTCTGACCATCAGTCTACGGATGATATGCAGAACTCAATCTCAGCTTAGTTCCCAAAGCCCTCTGCAAACCTTCCCAGAACTTCGATGTAAATCTAGGATCTCTGTCCGAAACAACACTCGACGGAATACCATGCAAACTTACAATTTTCTCAATATACAACTCAGCTAATCTCTCTAACGGATAATCCATTCTGATCGGAATGAAATGAGCCGATTTTGTCAATCTGTCAACAATCACCCAAATAGCTTCAAAATTCTTACTTGTCCTCGGTAAACCCGAAACAAAATCCATACTGATACTATCCCACTTCCACTCTGGAATAGCCAACGGTTGCATTAGCCCAGACGGCTTCTGATGCTCAATCTTTGACTTCTGACAAGTCAAACAAGAATAAACAAAACTCGCAATTTCTCTTTTCATTCCCGACCACCAAAATAACTTTTTCAAATCATGATACATCTTCGTAGCTCCAGGATGAATACTCAAGCCACTACGATGTCCTTCCTCAAGGATACTCTTCTTAAGTTCGGTAACATTCGGAATACACACCCGATTGCCAAATTTCAAAACACCATTCTCATCAACTCTGAATTCACCACCTTGACCTTGATTCACTAGAGTCAACTTATCAACCAAAAACACATCGGATTTCTGACCCTCTCTAATCTCATCCAGAATACCACTCGTTAACTTCAACATTCCCAATTTAACACTATTGTGAGTACTCTCACACACCAAACTCAAGTCTCTAAACTGCTCAATTAAATCCAATTCCTTAACCATTAACATAGACATATGCAATGATTTCCGACTCAATGCATCAGCCACTACGTTTGCTTTACCCGGATGGTAATTCAAACCAAAGTCATAATCCTTCAGAAACTCTAACCATCTTCTCTGTCTCATATTCAGCTCTTTCTGATCAAACAAATACTTTAAACTTTTATGGTCACTGAAAACCTCAAATCTTGACCCGTACAAGTAATGCCTCCACAACTTCAGAACAAACACCACAGCTGCCAACTCTAAATCGTGTGTCGGATAGTTCCTCTCATGAACCTTCAGTTGTCTCGAAGCATAAGCTACAACCTGCTTACTCTGCATCAACACACCACCCAAACCCAACAATGAAGCATCACAGAAAACCTCAAATGGTTCTGACGGACTTGGTAATATCAGAATAGGAGCAGTAGTTAACCTTCTCTTTAACTCTTGGAAACCTTCTTCACATTTTGAGTCCCAAACAAACGCTTGCCCCTTTCTAGTCAACATCGTCAACGGTAACGCCAACTTAGAAAATCCCTCAATGAATTTCCTATAATAACCAGCCAAACCAAGGAAACTTCGAATCTCAGCAACAGACTTAGGAGCTTCCCACTTAGATACCGCTTCTATCTTAGAAGGATCAACAACAACACCACCTCTTGAAATCACATGACCAAGAAAACTCACCTCTTCTAACCAAAATTCACACTTAGACAGTTTAGCAAATAACTTCTTTTCTCGTAGAACTCCTAAAACCACTCTCAAATGTTCAGCGTGCTCTTCTTCAGATTTCGAATACACCAAAATATCGTCAATAAACACCACAACAAACTTGTCTAGGTACGGATGGAAAATCCTATTCATATACTCCATAAATACTCCAGGGGCATCAGTCACACCAAAAGGCATTACAGAATACTCATAATGTCCATACCTTGTTCTGAAAGCAGTCTTCTGAATATCCTCAGTTTTCACACGTATCTGATGATACCCCGATCTCAAATCTATTTTGCTGAACACACTCGCACCAACCAACTGATCCATCAAATCATCAATCCTCGGTAAAGGATACCGATTCTTGATCGTCACTTTATTCAGTTGCCTGTAGTCCACACACAACCTCATAGTACCTTCTTTCTTCTTAACCAGTAGCACTGGTGCACCCCACGGTGACACACTCGGACGAATAAATTTCTTATCCAACAGATCTTCCAGCTGACTCTTCAATTCAGTTAACTCAACAGCGGACATTCGATACGGAGCCATCGATATCGGTCTAGTACCAGGTACCAAATCAATCGAGAACTCAACTTCACACTCTGGCGGTAATTCATTCACTTCTTCCGGAAACACATCAGGAAAATCACACACCATGGCTAGATCGCGAATCACCAGTTTATCTTTAGCCTCCAAAGTCGCTAACAGCATAAACAACTCTGCCCCATCTGCTACTGCCTCATTCACCTGCCTCGCTGATAGAAACAAACTCTTTCCTTCCTCAATCTCAGGAAAGATCACCGTCTTATCAAAGCAGTTGATAGAAACCCGGTTAAACACCAACCAGTTCATACCTAGGATAACATCAATCTGTACTAGTGGAAGACACACAAGGTCCATCCCAAAGTCTCTACCAAAAATACTCAAAGGACAATTTAAACAAACTGAAGTAGTAGTCACTGAACCCTTTGCAGGAGTATCAATCACCATACTACCATGCATCTCAGATATCTCTAATTTAAGTTTCACAGCACAATCCAAAGATATAAAGGAATGAGTCGCACCGGTGTCAATAATAGCTACAAGAGGAAAGCCATTAATATAACACGTACCTCTGATCAAACGATCATCTGCAGAAGTCTCAGAACCCGATAAAGCAAAGACCTTGCCTCCCGACTGGTTCTCTCTCTTCGGCTTAGGACACTGTGGACTGATATGACCCACCTTTGCCACACTTAAAACACTTCTTCTCATTACTGGTACACTCATGGATACGATGTCCAGCCTGACCACACCTGAAACACTTAGCAGGAGCACTAGAGTCTCCCCCACTAGGCCTCTTCATCCCACTCTGTCTCTGGAAACCTTTGCCAGCTGCATACGGTTTTCCACGATCATTCTGATTCTTGCCTTTCCTATCAACCCTCTGCTGATAGCTCTCCGCTCTGGCTTTGGAATCCTGTTCAAAAATCCTGCAACAGTCAACCAAGTCAGAAAACACTCTGATCCGCTGATATCCAATAGCCTGTTTGATCTCGGGACGTAACCCGTTCTCAAACTTCACACATTTTGAAAATTCTCCAGCAGCCTCATCATAGGGAGTGTAATACTTTGACAACTCTGTGAACTTAGCAGCATACTCAGTAACAGACCTGTTACCCTGCTTCAATTCTAAGAACTCTATCTCTTTCTTTCCTCTGACATCCTCTGCTCTTTCTTTCCTCTGACATCCTCTGGAAAGTACTTCCTCAGGAATCTCTCTCTGAACACAGCCCAAGTGATCTCAGCACTTCCAGCAGCTTCCAACTCAGTGCGGGTAGCAACCCACCAATCATCAGCTTCCTCTGACAGCATATGCGTACCGAACCTGACCTTCTGGTTATCGGTGCACTCAGTTACTCGGAAGATCCTCTCGATCTCCTTCAACCACTTCTGAGCGCCATCTGGATCGTATGCTCCCTTGAACATTGGAGGATTGTTCTTCTGGAACTCACTCAGTTGACGAGCAGCTCCCAAGCCCACAACATTCGGATTTCCTCCAAGTACTCCAGCTAGCATACCCAGAGCCTCAGCAATCGCAGCATCGTCTCTACCTCTTCCAGCCATCTCTCTTCTGAAAACCCAACAAGCTAAAACAATAAGTACTGATAGGGTTACACAACACCTATCCCGTACAGGGGAAACAGAATAATTACGACTCGACTCGACCGACTATGCTCTGATACCACTAATGTAACACCCTTCTAAAATACCCCAAATTTTTAATTAAAACAACAATGATATATCAGAGTAGATATGCAATTAAGGGTGTCACACAATCACTTCACACCATGTTCCAAAATAACTGTCATGCTCTTTTTTTAATTAAAATAAACATTGCATAATTCGCAGCGGATAGAAATCAAATCAATCATGCAAAACATGTAACACATTACATGTAAACTGGTTCAACAACCAACAATAAAACAATTAAAACATCCCTTCCCGATGTTACATCTACCAAAGCATGACCCACTAAGGAACTACACTAGACTCCAAGTACTAGGTCCTACTCAATCACTGCTCGTTACCTGAAAAACAGTTGTAAGGGTGAGTTCCTCAATCGATATAATAAGCATTATAAAATATCATGTAATGTTAAGTAATTTAACACATTTCATCACCCTAATCGTAACACACATTCAGTAACGGCACCTCAACTCAAACATCATACTCAACACCAACATAAAGCACACGTATAATCTCAAATCATACTCAACACCAACACAAACACACGTATAATATTGGAATACATCCATTCATATTATACGCCATACATACATTATGCAATGAGATTCCATGCATACGGTACCGACTATTCGTGAACACATAGTTCAACCTCACCGACCAAATCCAGGTACGGCTACCAAGCTCACTAGTCCCACTCATTTGAGACCTAGTGACTCACTCACTAATTCCTCACCATGGGAATTAGCTACCACCCCAAGGGCTATGCTATGCACGCTAATCACCTAGCATGCAAACATCAACAACAGTCCACAATAACTAACTCACTAATTCCTCACCATGGGAATTAGCTACCACCATAAAGGCCACACTATGCATGCTAAATCACTTAGTCATGCAACATCAACAATCATCCACAATGGACATATGCTCACACTCTAAGCCATAAACAGTCCATTCACAATTGCATACATAATATATACATTCACAGCATTATGCATACAATCATACATCATCAACATATTTATCACATAATCATATCATATCATGCCACATAATCAATCACAGTATTAGCACACTCTACTAATACCCCTACTGCTCAAAACAACGGGAAATGATCCCTACTATATCACACACCGATATAGGCCAACCATCAAATATGTACACAACATTTGAATAACAATTTTCCCACTTTTCAACAGTGTTAACCGGTTAACACCCTGGGTTAACCGGTTAACGCAGCACAAAACACGCTTCCTGGCAATTCACAACAGTGTTAACCGGTTAACGCCCTGGGTTAACCGGTTAACGCAAGCAAAACAACAATATTTCATAATTCGCAACAGTGTTAACCGGTTAACACCCTGGGTTAACCGGTTAACGCAAGACAGAAAGCTGTTCCTGCGCTAACACAAAGCAGAATGCAGAATTCTCCGCATTTTCCGCCGTTGGAGGACTTCCGGACCTCCGATTCCAATTCCGTAAAAAGCTACATTTTCGGAAAATCACTACCCATCCAATTACAGATTCAATTTCAGTTTTAACACAACTTATCCATCACAATTTTCAACATTCATCATCCCAATTAGGGTCAAATCAACGGCTTATCACTACCCATTACATGTTAACCCATAATACCCATTAAACGACGATAAACCCCCCTTACCTGAGTAAATCCGGTAATCCTTCAGCTTCGAGCTTTTCTCTTCTCCAACCTCCGTTCTCTTGCTCTCCCTCTTTGCCCTTTCTCCACTTTTCAGCCGCTTCTCTGTTTTCACGTGAAAACCCTCTTTACCAAAATGAAACTCTTTTTCTTATTCCAACTTATATATATATTCCAATAATAAAATCCAATAATATTCTAAATTATTTAATTAAATTAATAAATATAATATTAACTTAAATTAAATAATTATCTTATTTTATCGGGGTGTTACATCATCACCATTCACTAAAACATCACCAATCAAAATGGCACTTTTTGAAGTAACTTGAATTATTTCAAGTGAAGTAAAAAATTGACTTTTCAAAATAACCCTTTCCAACATATTTTGCCAATTGAGAATGTTCTAAAATCACATTTGGGATGTGTTAGAGGCCCATTTTCGCAGCTGTAAGCCATGCCCTTGCCACTTAAGTGAAAATCATCAAATTAGCAAAAACACCTCATTTACAAAATTCCAATTACCATAACACCTAATCATGATTAACAGATGTTAAGCATCACATATATACTCCATTTTCTGCAGAACAAACCCTAGCAGCCACTCTCACAAACAGAAAATCTTCTTGCTCTCAAAATACCATTTTCTTCATTTTGAAACTTTTCTAAAAAAAAAATTGCAAATAGCTCGAGTTTTGGTCCTTTGTTCCATGATCTACCAACATCTTTGAAGCATTTGCAAGCCTCATTCCTCAACTGTAAACAAAAGAAAAGCACTGTTCCATTAGAGCTCTCTCACATGGCAGATCTGGATTGCAGCCATTCCAAGCATTCTTGAGCCAAAGTTCTTCAATCATTCATCATTACAAACTTGAGGGAGCATCTGTTTCATCACAAAACGGCCAAACAACCCTTGAATCTCAACTGTTTTGCAGATTTGGTAAGTCTTCGAATATCACCATTTGCTAAATCTTGACATGTTTTAGAAAGGTCTTTGTATGCTGAGTTCAATGGTAGTCGTGGTTTTGAAAATGGTCGAGTAATTTGGGAGAAATGTTGAGTTGAAAGTTGATGTTTAAATGAGTTTTTGTTCGATTCTTTTTCATTAGCTTGACTCATGGAAAATGGATGTTGTATTTGAATTGCATGATGTTTACTGGTCACAATGATGTATTCAATTCGAATTTCTGGAAAAATTATTTTCATGAGCTGATTGGAGATGATGAAGGTACTGTAACATGTTCATAAACCCTAGCCATTTCCAGATTTCACGTTTTGTTCATTTTGCATGGGAAGAACACTGTTTCATTCGCATTGGCCAATCAGAACATTTCCACGCCTTGTCCCAAGCGCTGCGTTTCACTAACTCTTCCCTATAATTACATAATTGCCATCGGTCCCTTATTTAAATAATTAAATCATTTTACTATGCAATATTAATTTCATTTTTGTTACACAACTTTGAAAAATCATAGAGCATCCATTTGTGATCCAAATTTCATGAGATTTTTTGCTAAATGCTATGCTTGATCTCTAGTTTTTAATCATGATTTCTCCAGAATTTTTGGATGAATGGTTTTTAAATGGTGCTAGGGTTTGTGACATGTGCTCATTTTTTGTACACTTTGCCAAAACATTTGTGAAATGATGATACTTTATCCAATGGCTTCCAAATTTTTTGTGCTTAAACTAGACACATTCATGGTGATTTTGGTATAAAGTTTGTGAATTTACCCTTGCTGGTTTGTGAGTTATGATTTTTTGAATTAGGGTGTGACAATTTGTGTCACACCATTGATATCCAATTTCATGATTTTTTCTACCTTGCCTAATGAACTCAATTTGGTCTGATTTTTTGCATGAACATGCTTCTAAATGTTGAGAATATGTATGAATTTTTCTGGAATTTTGGAATGCATTTCCTAATTGTTTGAAAATTTCTCCCCTGTTTGACCAAAATGTTGACTTTTGTGACACTTGTTGCCATTTATTTTGTGAAATCCTCATACTTTATTGGATGGACATGAAATTTAACATGTGATTAGTAGACATCTTAAGGTTTATCATGGTGTTAATCCCATTCATTTCTCATATGTTATCACTGGTTTATGATTTTTTGAAGTTGATACATGTTTGGTTGACTTCTTTGAGCATGCTTAAACTTGCCCTACCTTTCTGATTTTCATTTCCCTACTTCCCATGATCCAATTGAGTTGAAACTTGACATGCTTACCATGCTATGGATTATGTTTGATCATGATTTATTTGATGATTTTTGGAATTGTTTATGATTGGTTTTGAGTTGAGTCTTGCTGTTGACTTCTATGAGCTTCCATATGCCATGCTTTGACTTCTTTTGCTTATAAAATGATGATGATGAATGATATGATTGTGGAACCAATTGAGTTTGTTTCTTGATTGTTTGAACTTGATTTTGGATACTTGCCTCTTGCTGTTTTGACTTTCTCATCCCCTTTTGACCCTAGGCTTGTCCTAGTGGTCCTGTTGCTCACGTTTGAGTTCATTTTTTCAGGTTAAGATGCAATTGCCTTAGGGAGATCAATACAAATTGATTGATGCTTGTTTGTTTATCATGACTAACTTGTTTGTTTTGTAGGTTGCTTGGCTCATATGCTTGAGCCTTGTGCATTGCACAGTTAAATTGATTGTGTAGACTGTTGCTCTCTATCTCTTTCTGTTTTAACTTTGACTTGTATACTGATGTTGTCTGACTGGTTTCAGGTACCTTTAGTTGCTTTTAGTTCCTTGTGAACTTTGCTTTGCATTGCTTAAGAGCAATTTGCATTGAGGTATAACTTCTTTACTTCATGTAGTCTGGAAGACCTGGCCTGTTACCTGGCCAGGCAACTGTCTGAAGTCCTCCTTAAGAGGCAATGTTTGTGGCTGTTTAATTTTGTCCATGTACATATTCAAAGACCTCCTAAGTGAAGAGGCAATTGGCAGAACCCAAGGGATATGCAATCTACCCCCTGCTATTCTGTGTGTCACTCACCTTGCTCACACTACCTGTGTTGATGCATAGTGAGTAAAAACCCAAGATCTATAGAGTCTAACTTGTGGATAGAGTTCCTACTTTCTGAACTCCCACACCTTCTGATATTCAAATGCTCTCCCTGACCAGGGATAAGAGCAATGAGGCACACCCCTCATCTCCTCTCATCTGCTTCACCTTAGCCCCTCAATGGCAAGGTTAAGAGCACCATTAACCCTATTCCAGTTGGCTTCAATGCCTAACCTTTGTGTGAGCCCCTTGCTTGTGTATAGTGTGTGCTACTTGTGCTTGTATTCTTGTTTGACTTGCTTCCTGTGCAAGTTAGGGTTTAGTTTAGCTTGCTTCCTGTGCAAGTTAGGTTTAGTTTGACTTGCTTCCTGTGCAAGTCAGGTGTGGCTTGCTTCCTGTGCAAGTCATGTTTAGGATAGGTTGGCTCCCTGTGCCAGTTAGCTAGAAACCTTAACTTAGGGATGATTTTGCATGATAACATCTAGGCTCGAGTCGTAGTCTCCCTAGTTGTGTCTCCCTCTGTTATCTGGTTAGGCTAGTCCTGTGTCCCTGCGTAGGGGAACTACGTCGCCCTGATCCTCATACCAGATGAGGTACGTAGGCAGGAGATGAGCTGATCTCTCCGGGCGCCCTTTTTTTTCTTTTTCAACCCTTTGTGTCTTAACCACCTTTTGTGCGTGTGTTTTGGTTCGGATGCTGATGTAAGTCCAGTGATTGGCATTCGGGCTCCATGTTTGCCTCTTTGTGTGTGTTTTGGTTCGGATGTCGATGTAAGTCCAGTGATTGGCATTCGGGCTCCACGTTTGCCTTTTCCTGTGTTTGTTTGTGTGCGTGTCATCCGAGCTACGAATGCTCTGATTCTCCTTCGTCCAAAGGAGATACGTATGCATAGGATGCGACATCCTAGCGAGCATGTTTTCCCCAGTCCGAACTACTTCGACTCTGATGTCTATGCCTGATAGACTAAGTAGGCCCAGGATGTGATATCCTGCCGAGTCAGTCTTGTCTTGTTTTCTTGTGTCTCTTTCAGCCAGTGTGTGTGTGTGTGAGCAGTGTTTTAGCAACCTTTTTCCTTTCTATTGTGCGTGGATCCCGTCGAGTACGACGGATGCGTAGGGGTGCTAATACCTTCCCTTCGCATAACCGACTCCCGATCCCATTCTCTTTGGTCGCGAGACCATGTCTTTTCCCATGTTTACTCTGAGCGTTTCCTTTCCCTCTTTTGGGATAAATAACGCACGGTGGCGGCTCTGTTGTTCTTCGTTTCCCGCCGGTTTTTCGCGTAATGCGACCAGCTGGCGACTCTGCTGGGGACCAAAGAGAAGTTGACCTGTGCTGGTCCATCTTCCCTAAGCGAGTCTCTCCTAGCGCTCTCTAGGTTAGGATTCTGGTTGCTTTGTGCTGTGTTTATTTATTGCATTCATTATTTACTGTTTGCATTCATTGTCTATTGTTTGCATTTATGTTTGTAATTATGTTTGCATTCATTAATTATTCATCTGCCTGGCTGGTTGTCTGTTTCATCTTTGTTGGGGTGGGAGTCACTTGAGGTAAAAGGTCTAATACCCAGACCATGAGTGAAATCTAGGATGATTAGGAATAGAGTGATTCATGGGAAGCGGGTGGTATTGCGCCACTTAGCGGAACATTGATATCACGAGCAGTTCAGACCCTGGTGGGATATTGTCGTTGCATACTCGAGGTGTGTATATGACAGTATTCCGCGAAAGGTTATTTATGCTGTGTTTCTCTCGACCTTACCCTCGCCTAGACAACACCCGTGAGTGGGGAAGGGTTCATTATTACAGGTACCGTTGGCGACTTGTGGTTCTGTTGGTGACTTTGGGTTCAGACAGCAGTTATCTCAGTTGACTTTGGTTTTCAAGTTGGATTTGGGTTCCGAGTTTAGACCGAAGCTTCGACCTAGTGATCAGAAATTGCACAAACAGCCAGTCCAGTCTGCATCATTTGCATCATAGCATATTTATTTTTCAAAAGATACGCAATCAAAAAGAAAAAAAGAAAAGAGAAAAAATGAAAAAAAAAAGAAGAGAAAAAAAGCTAATCTCTGCATGCATATCATTTCTCAGGTACATTCCAGAGCTTGTCCACTGATAGAGATGGCAACAGTCCCAAAGCCGAAGAGGAAGACCTGTTCCTACAGCTTTCATCGTGAGCCGTTGACTTCATTGATAGAGTTGGGTAGCCTTGTGACTAATGATCGGCTGAAGGGTTTTGTTGGACAGTTTGGGGATATTCTGACAGTGTTGAAGACGGTAGTTGAGCCGGTGCCGCTGCAGACACTTCTTCAGTTCTATGACCCGGAGCTCAGATGTTTCACCTTTCAAGACTACCAGTTGGCGCCTACTCTCGAGGAGTATTCTATCCTGTTGGGTGTCCCTATTCAGCATCAAGTTCCCTTCCTGAACGTGCCTGAGGAGGTTGACTTTAGAATTGTTGCCAGAGCTCTCCGGTTGAGTGTTAAGGAAGTTTGTGATAATTGGAAGCCCAGTGGGGGAGTTGTGGGTCTGCCGTTGAAGTTTCTCCTGAGGGTTGCTAGAGATGAAGCAGAGAAGGGGAATTGGGAAGTCTTTCATGCCCAGCTTGCTGCTATGATTTATGGGATCGTCCTATTCCCAAGCATGCCCAATTTTATTGACCATGCTGCCATCAGTATCTTCATCAGAGGGAATCCAGTCCCCACTCTGTTAGCTGACACTTACTATGCCATTCACAGTAGGCATGGTAAGGGTGGAGCTATCAGATGCTGTCTACCTCTCCTGCTCAAATGGTTCATGTCACTTCTGCCAGCCAGTGGACCCTTTGTGGATACCCAGAGCACTCTTAAGTGGACTCATAGGGTCATGTCGCTTACCTCCTACGACATCAGATGGCAGTCATACCGGATGGACGTACGGAATGTTATCATGAGCTGTGGAGAATTCCGGAACATGCCACTAGTAGGGACCAAGGGTTGCATAAATTATAATCCAGTTCTTTCTCTTCGTCAGTTAGGGTTTGTAATGAAGGGAAAACCACTTGAGGCTGAGGTAGCTGAAAGTGTGTACTTCGAGAAGCAGAGTGACCCGACTCGATTGGAGCAGATAGGAAGAGCTTGGAGATCTGTTGGTGTGAAGGATGGATCCGTCTTAGGGAAGAAGTTTGCCATTGCAATGCCGATTACACTGATTGGGTAAAGAAGAGAGTGGAAACTTTGTTGCTACCCTACGATAGGATGGAGCCGTTGCAGGAGCAACCACCCTTGATCCTTGCTGAGAGTGTGCCTACTGAGCATTATAAGCAAGCTCTGATGGAGAGTCGCCGTTTGAGAGAGAAGGAGCAAGACACCCAGATGGAGTTGTACAAAGCCAAAGCTGATAGGTTGCACTTGGCCCATCAACTCAGGGAAGTGCAAGGAGAGGATGCTAGTAGAACAAGGAACAAGAAGAGATCCTATGAGGAAATGGAATCCATGTTGGATGCAGAGCATAGGGAGTGCTTGAGACTGCAGAGAGCAGAAGCCAACTATCAGAAGAAGATCAGAGACCTAGAGAAGCAACTCAGAGACAAAGACGCCCAGTTGAAGAAGGAGGTAGACTTGAGACAGACATCAGAGAATTATCTTGGAGGAGAAGTCTTAGAACTTAGAAGACAATTGAAGGAGAAGATCACCCCTCTACCAGAATGTTCAGAATGCACACTGTTGATAGACCAGTGCCATTACCTGAAGACCCTCATTCCGGAAGACCATCTGTCTTAGTTTGTAACTTTGATGTATTTGTTGAGAATCACCTCCAGGCTTGTTGGATGGGATTCATTTGTTTGTACTCCGTCTTTTGGATCTTTGTTGTTGAGAATCACCTCCAGGCTTGTTGGATGGGATTCATTTGTTTGTACCCCGTTTCGGATTTTTGTTGACTTTTGGTTGTATGATCTTTTTACCCTTATATGTAGATAAGGTGATTGGTATTTCCCTGTCGTTCTCGTTTTCCTTGTATCCTGTTGTTCTCTTGTTGCTGCAGGTTGCCATCTTTTGAGGATGGATCAGGCTCTTTGAATGCTTGAGAAATGAGCATATCATGTGCATCATACACATCATTAACATCATACTCATCTCATTTGCATAACAGGTGTTCTTGTGCCGACTTCTCACTTTGGTTCCCGTGTTCAGGCAGGATAGCTGATCAAAGACCGCACCGCTACTCAACGAGACTCAACCATCAATGGAATATGGATCAAGTACAAGCTGAGTTAGCTGAGATGAGGGCTAACATGGCCCAGTTCATGCATATGATGCAAGGGGTTGCGCAAGGGCAAGAAGAACTCCGAGCTCTGGTTCAGAGGCAAGAAGCTGCATTGCCACCAGTCAATCCACCTCTGCAAGAAGGAAACCTTGTCCCTGACACTCCTGCTGCTGCTGTGCCCATCAACAACTATGTTGTAGGTGAAGAGTTGAGGGGTATTCGAGTTGATGGTCAACCTATTGCTCCAGATGCTGCTAATGCCAGAGTCATCCATGCTCCGGCCCGTAACCGAATTCCGATTGTTGACAGACAAGAGGATATGTTTACTTTGCTCAGCAAAGATGAAGATATATTGGGAAGAAATGATGCGAGAGATCGTAAAGTTGAGGCCCTCGCTGAGAAGATCCGTGCTATGGAATGTCAAAACTCCCTCGGTTTTGATGTTACTAATATGGGATTGGTTGAAGGCTTGAGAATCCCGCACAAGTTTAAGGGACCGTCCTTCGATAAATACAACGGTACTTCCTGCCCTCGCACTCATGTGCAGGCATACTATCGAAAGTTCTCGGCGTACACTGACGACGAGAAGATGTGGATGTATTTTTTCCAAGACAGCCTATCTGGGGCGTCTTTGGATTGGTACATGGAGTTGAAGAGGGATTCGATTAGATGCTGGAGGGACTTGGGTGAAGCATTCCTCAGACAGTACAAGCATAATATGGATATGGCTCCGACCCGGACTCAGCTGCAGAGTCTGTGTCAGAAGAACAATGAGAGTTTTAAAGAGTACGCCCAGAGGTGGCGCGAGCTTGCTGCGAGAGTTCAACCCCCTATGCTGGAAAGGGAGTTGACGGATATGTTTATCAGCACTCTCCAAGGTGTGTATATGGACCGGATGGGAAGCTGCCCATTCGGAAGTTTTTCTGATGTCGTCATCTGTGGCGAGAGAACAGAAAGTTTAATCAAGGCTGGCAGAATTCATGATGTGGGTTCTTCTTCGTCATCGAAGAAACCCTTCTCTGGGGCACCTCGCCGTAGAGAAGGAGAGACCAATGCTGTCCACCGAGGGAATGTGTACAGAGGAAATGTAAACAGAGATCAGTACCGTCCGGTTGCTGCAGTGACCATTCCTGCACCTCAACCTCGTCAACAACAACAACAAAGGGTTCAACAACCGCAACAACAACAACAACAACAGCAACGTCCCTATCAGCCGAGGCAGAGGTTGCAGCCTGATAGAAGATTTGACCCGTTGCCCATGACATATGCTGAGCTTCTGCCTGAGTTGCTCAGATTGGGTTTCGTGGAGTTGCGTACCATGGCTCCACCAACAGTATTTCCGCCTGGGTATGATGCGAACGTCCGCTGTGACTTTCATTCTGGGGCACCAGGCCATCATACTGAGAGATGCCGGGCTTTGCAGCACAAAGTTCAAGATTTGATCGATGCCAAGGCGATCAACTTTGCTCCGGTACCTAATGTAGTGAACAATCCTATGCCTCAGCATGGTGGGCATAGGGTAAACAATATTGAAGAGGGAGAAGCTGAAGACTTAGTTGATAAAGTTGAAGATGTTCAGACTTCTCTACTGGTAGTGAAGGGCCGTCTACTGAAGGGGGTGTCTACCCGGGCTGTGATGAGGGTTGTTTGGGCTGTGGTGAAGCTGCCAATGGGTGTGACCAGTTGAAGGCTGGTATTCAAAAGTTGATTGACGAGGGTTGTCTCCAGTTCAGTCGGGCTGCTAAAGATAATGGGTCGGTGTCGACTGTCACCATCTACTTCAAGCCGTCTGAAGGACGAGGACAAGGGGTTGTTGGTACATCAGCAGCAAGCAGTGCTCCAGTTACCATTCCCGCTCCGGTAACCATCAGTGCTTCGACTACTATCGTTGCGTCTGGCAGAAGACAAGTTGAGAATAGTAGGGTTGTTCCGTGGAGGTATGACAATGCCTATCGCATCAATCGGAGGGCTGATAATCAGACTAGGCCAGCAAGTCAAGCGTCTGTGACAATCAATGCACCGGTTAGAACTCCTGTGGTTGCAAGTCCTGTGGTGGACAACGTCGGTGGACCAGGAGGTTTTACCCGGAGTGGACGACTGTTTGCTCCTCAGCCGTTGAGAGATGCCAATGCCGAGGCATCCGTTAAGGCGAAGGGTAAACAGGTTGTGGTTGACGAGGAACCGACTCAGAAGGAGGTTGAGGGTTCTTTTGAAAAGGACGTCGAGGAATTCATGAAGATCATCAAAAAGAGTGACTACAAGATCGTAGATCAACTCAACCAGACTCCGTCCAAGATTTCAATTCTCTCTTTGCTGTTGTGCTCTGAGGCACATCGTGATGCTTTGTTGAAGATGTTGAACATGGCATACGTACCGCAAGAGATTTCCGTCAACCAACTGGAGGGTGTGCTAGCCAACGTGAGCACCAGGCATGGTGTAGGTTTCACTGACCTAGACTTAACGCCTGAGGGTCGTAATCATAACAAAGCCTTGCACATCACTATGGAGTGCAAGGGTGCTGTTCTGTCTCACGTGTTGGTAGACACCGGGTCGTCCCTGAATGTCCTGCCGAAGCAGATTTTGAAGAAGATTGCTGTTGAAGGAGTTGTGCTCACTCCCAGTGACCTTATTGTGCGCGCATTTGACGGATCCAAACGGTCTGTGTTTGGTGAAGTTACCTTGCCGGTGAAGATAGGTCCGGAGGTATTTGATATCATATTCTATGTTATGGACATTCAGCCACCCTATAGCTGTTTGTTGGGGCGTCCGTGGATACACGCAGCTGGGGCAGTCTCGTCGACTCTCCATCAAAAGCTCAAGTATGTCTGGAACGGTCAGATTGTGACCGTATGCGGCGAAGAAGAGATTCTGGTGAGTCACCTATCCTCGTTCAAGTATGTCGAGGTAGATGGCGAGATCCATGAAACCTTGTGCCAGGCATTTGAGACCGTGGCGCTTGAGAAGGTAGCTTATGCTGATCAGAGGAAGCCAGGTGCTTCGATTGCATCCTACAAGCAAGCCAAGGAGGTGGTTGATTCCGGCAAAGCTGAGGGTTGGGGCAAGATGGTAGACTTGCCTGTCAAGGAAGACAAGTTTGGTATCGGTTATGAGCCTCTCCAAGCAGAGCAGAGTGTGGGTCCGAGCACCTTTACCAGCGCGGGGCTGATGAACCATGGGGATGTCTTTGCTACTGATGGTGAAGGTGTTGACAGCAACTGTGATTTGGACATCTGGGTCCACCCTTGTGCACCAGGGGAGTCTATCAACAATTGGACGGCTGAAGAAATGGTTCAAGTTACTCTTCAGACAGAGTAATTTTCCTTTGTTTTTATCATTTTGCATGAAAAAACCCTACGTTCTGCCCAAGACGTAGTGGTTCATTGTAGGGCCTCATCATGTTTTAATGATTATCATAAATAAAGGACGTTTTGCAATCAAATTTTGAGATCTTTGTCTTTCTATTTTTGTTTTCACCTTTTTCAAAATAATAAAAATGGCAATGTTTTTGTTTTTTAGTGACTTTATTGAAATCTTTTTCTAAAAACAAAACATTAAACATGCAGAAGTGATCTTTTGGCATCCACTGTGAACAATTCTATTATGGCTCAGTATGATTTTGATAATCCCATCTACCAAGCTGAAGAGGAGAGTGAGGAAGACTGTGAACTCCCCGCAAAATTGGTCAGACTACTGAAGCAAGAGGAAAGGGTCATCCAACCTCATTAGGAGGAGTTGGAGATTGTTAATCTGGGTACTGAGGACGCCAGAAGAGAGATCAAGATTGGGGTTGCTTTAGAAGACTCTGTCAAGAGGAGGCTAATTGAGATGCTAAGAGAATATGTGGAAATATTCGCCTGGACATATCAAGATATGCCTGGTTTGGATAAAGACATTGTGGTACATCGATTACCTCTTAGAGAAGAGTGTCCGTCGGTCAAGCAGAAGCTTCGCAGAACTAGTCCTGATATGGCTGTCAAGATCAAGGAAGAGGTTCAGAAGCAGTGGGATGCAGGTTTTCTGGCTGTTACCAGTTATCCACCTTGGGTTGCCAATATTGTTCCCGTGCCGAAGAAGGATGGCAAAGTCAGGATGTGTGTCGATTACCGGGATCTGAACAGGGCGAGTCCGAAAGATGATTTCCCATTACCTCACATCGATGTATTGGTGGATAATACGGCTCAATCCTCGGTATTCTCTTTCATGGACGGTTTCTCGGGCTATAACCAGATCAAGATGGCGCCAGAGGACATGGAAAAGACGACATTCATTACACCTTGGGGCACATTCTGCTACAAGGTGATGCCATTTGGGCTGAAGAATGCCGGTGCTACCTATCAGAGGGCAATGACGACTCTCTTTCATGACATGATGCACAAAGAGATTGAAGTGTACGTGGATGATATGATTGCGAAGTCGCAGACAGAAGAGGAGCACCTGGTTAATCTACAGAAGTTGTTTGACAGGTTGGTCAAGTTCAAGCTGAGGCTGAATCCGAACAAGTGTACGTTTGGGGTGAGATCAGGGAAGCTGTTAGGCTTCATTGTCAGTGAAAAAGGGATTGAGGTTGATCCAGCTAAAGTCAAAGCTATTCAAGAGATGCCTGAACCGAAGACGGAAAGCAAGTCCGTGGGTTTTTAGGGAGGTTGAACTACATTGCAAGGTTCATATCTCATCTAACGGCCACGTGTGAACCAATTTTCAAATTGCTCAGAAAGAACCAAGCAATAAGGTGGAATGATGACTGTCAGAAGGCTTTTGACAAGATAAAAGAGTATTTACAGAAACCTCCAATCCTGATACCTCCAGTTCCAGTGAGACCATTGATAATGTATCTATCAGTTACCGAGACTTCAATGGGGTGTGTATTGGGGCAGCATGACGAGTCTGGTCGAAAAGAGCATGCCATATACTACCTTAGCAAAAAGTTTACCGACTGTGAAACAAGATATTCACTGCTCGAGAAAACTTGCTGTGCTTTGGCCTGGGCTGCTCGCCGACTAAGGCAGTATATGTTGAACCATACTACCTTGTTGATTTCTAAGATGGATCCAGTAAAGTACATCTTTGAGAAGCCGTCTCTCACCAGGCGCGTTGCTCGATGGCAGATGATCTTAACAGAGTATGATATTCAATACACGTCACAGAAGGCCATCAAAGGTAGTATCCTGTCAGACTATCTTACCGAGCAACCAATCGACGATTATCAGCCGATGATGTTTGAATTCCCTGATGAAGACATCATGTATCTGAAGATGAAAGATTGTGAAGAGCCGCTTGTCGAGGAAGGACCGGATCCTGATGACAAGTGGACACTGATGTTTGATGGGGCTATGAATATGAACGGTAATGGTGTTGGGGCAGTGCTGATCAATCCCAAAGGTGCTCATATGCCTTTTTCTGCCAGATTGACTTTTGACGTCACCAACAACGAAGCTGAGTATGAAGCTTGTATCATGGGGATAGAAGAAGCCATTGATCTGAGAATCAAAACACTTGACATATTTGGAGATTCAGCTCTAGTGATCAATCAGGTCAATGGAGATTGGAATACGAACCAGCCGCATTTGATTCCGTATAGAGATTACACCAGAAGAATACTGACGTTCTTCAAGAAGGTGAAGTTGTATCATGTCCCCCGGGATGAGAATCAGATGGCTGATGCTTTGGCTACTTTATCGTCCATGATAAAGGTTCATTGGTGGAATCATGTGCCACATGTTGCGGTGAATCGACTCGAGAGGCCTGCGTATGTGTTTGCAGCCGAGTCTGTTGCGATTGATGAGAAACCGTGGTATTATGATATCAAGAACTTCCTCAAGACTCAAGAGTATCCTGAAGGTGCGTCAAAGAATGATAAGAAGACCCTGAGAAGGCTAGCTGGAAGCTTTTATTTGAATCAGGATGATGTGCTGTATAAGAGGAATTTTGACATGGTCTTGCTCAGATGCGTGGATAGACACGAAGCAGACATGTTAATGCAGGAAGTGCACGAGGGTTCGTTTGGTACCCACGCCGGTGGTCATGCAATGTCGAAGAAATTGTTGAGAGACGGTTATTACTGGATGACTATGGAATCCGACTGTTTCAAATATGCTCGGAAATGCCATAAATGCCAAATCTATGCTGATAAGGTGCATGTACCACCAAGCCCGTTGAATGTCATGAACTCGCCTTGGCCGTTCGCCATGTGGGGCATCGACATGATTGGGAAGATTGAGCCAACTGCTTCGAATGGACATCGCTTCATCTTGGTCGCGATTGATTACTTCACCAAATGGGTAGAAGCAACTTCCTTTGCTAACGTTACCAAACAAGTGGTTGCCCGATTCATCAAGAAAGAAATCATCTGTCGATACGGAGTCCCTGAGAGAATCATCACCGATAATGGTTCGAATCTCAATAACAAAATGATGAAAGAACTGTGCAGAGATTTCAAGATTGAACATCACAATTCTTCTCCTTACAGACCGAAGATGAATGGTGCTGTAGAGGCAGCAAACAAGAATATCAAGAAGATTGTGCAGAAGATGGTCGTTACGTACAAGGATTGGCATGAGATGCTACCTTTCGCTTTGCATGGGTACCGTACTTCAGTGCGTACGTCGACCGGGGCAACCCCGTACTCCCTTGTGTATGGTATGGAGGCAGTCCTACCAGTTGAAGTGGAGATCCCTTCTCTGAGGGTATTATTGGATGTCAAGCTGGACGAAGCCGAGTGGATTCGTACGAGGTTTAATGAGTTAAGCCTTATCGAAGAAAGACGGTTAGAAGCTGTGTGCCATGGGCAGTTATACCAGAGAAGGATGAAGCGAGCCTTTGATCAGAAAGTGCGTCCTTGGACATTTCAAATTGGTGATCTGGTTTTGAAGAGGATCCTTCCTCCCGGTACAGATAACAGGGGCAAGTGGACTCCTAATTACGAAGGTCCGTATGTTGTGAAGAAGGTCTTCTCCGGTGGAGCCTTAATGCTTACAACAATGGATGGTGAAGATTTCCCTTCCCCTGTTAACTCAGATGTAGTCAAAAAATACTTCGCATAAATTGACCCGCTGGACAAAAAGAATAAAAGAGTCCAGGAAAAAATGGGCATCCCGGCGAACCAAAAAATAGAAAGAAAAGGTTCGGGCAAAAATTAGGGATAAAAAAATGAAAATTGTACACCCGGTAAGTCGAAAACCCGCAAGGGCGGCTTAGGCAAAAATGGGTATCCCGGTAGATTGAAAACCCGAAAGGGCGATCCAGCCAAAAGAGGGATTAAAGCGAAGACTACGGTCTGAGTTATCTGTACTTCATCACGCTTCGTCAGCTGCCATCTCGAAAGATGTGATCGGTCCAGTCAGTCTTCTCAGAAAGCAAGGGAGTGGGAGGAAAACTGATGATCTATGAGTTATAACAGAGTTGGGAAACAGTGGATGCCGTATTCACATTGCCATTAGGATAGTTTATTTTCCTTTTGTGCGCAATTACCTCTTTCTAGGAATTGCTTCCCGATGTATTTGCCTTTTCAGGCGCATTTTCAATCAATAAAAGTCGTTATTCAGATAAATTGCTCTTTTGTTTTTTACTTTTACTGTTTTGTTTGCAAAAACGTCCGAATTTTTGATAAACATTGCATATAAAAACATGAAGGCTAAAACAATAACGTGCAAAAGATCAAGACATTTGAAAATCATTTTGAATGTTGAGGACACTTGAGCGTATCTTGTCCATATATCCCCTGGGGCATTTGTTATTCCGTTTTGCAGGTCGTCACCTGTGAACATTCTCCAGCAATTATTTCACAGAACAGAGCTTCTCTCTTAGCTGGATTGTTTAAGTCTTCCCCAGTGGAGCAGTTATTTCTCCAGCAGAGTTCATCCCACCAGTGGATTGGACTAGTTTCCGTAGCAGACTGATATCTGCATCCCCCAGCTGAGTTGATTCTACTTGTGGATTGTGTGGGTTGTCCCCGGCAGAGTAACAGATATTCCCCAAGGCAGAGTTTATCATACCTGAGGTTTGTTTGAGCCTTATTCCCAGAGAGTTGCCTGGTTTATCTTCCTCAGCGGAGCAGTTATTTCCCCAAGCGGAGTTTGTCCTACTTGTGAATTGAGTGGGATATCCCCAGCAATGTACTTTTGTCAGTAGCAAGTTGCTTCTTTACTCCCCAGCGAGTTGCCTTGTCTTCCCCTTGCGGAGTTGTATCGATGGTTCCCCGGCAGTTGCCTTAGTTTTCCCCCAGCGGAATTGTATTGAAGGTTTCTCAGCACAGTCGTCCTGTGTATTCCCCGGCGGAGTTTTCATCATTTTGCATTGCATGTAGTGATCATTGCATCCTCAAAACCGCGTAGCATTTCCATCTCCATATGGAGCATTACGCCATAGAAAAATTCAAGCATATGCATTCATGTGTTAACCCAATCAGACTGTATCCCCGGCAGAGGCGGATCATTTTTGTTCAACATCAGCACAGCACGTCTACTACAGTTGCTTTGACAGTACTCAGGGATGATATCCCCACAGAGGTTTATTTCCTCACCCGTTGGTGACAGAAAGTTTGTTTCTCCTCAGTGAGATCCTCAGCAAGTGATCAGCTTTGCCTTGACATGTCTAAGATGTCGTTCTTGTGATACCGGTAAGTGTCATGTCAGCACCCGCGTGTGTTTTCATTTTTTGGTGTCGGTAAACACCATTGTTTCGGTGGCGGTAAACATCGAGTATTCTCCCCAGTCATCGGTAAATGTCTGGTCATTTTTTGATGTCGGTAAACATCATCTTTCGATGTCGGTAAACATCAAGTCTTTTCCTCAGTCATCGGTAAATGTCTGATAATTCCCCAGCTAGATCCCCAGTAGAGTCATCGGTAAATGTCCTATCTGGTTTCCGGTTGCGAATATTTGTTTTTCTCTTCCCAGTAGAATTTTTCCCCAGTCATCGGTAAATGTCTGGTCGTTTTTGGATGTCGGTAAACATCATCTTTCGATGTCGGTAAACATCGAGTCTCATCCCAGTCATCGGTAAATGTCTGGTCATCCTTTGTTTCCTTGTTGATAAAATCAAGATCCCCAGAAGTCGTCGGTAAACGTCTTGTCTGATTCCATTACAAATGTATTTTGTTCCTCTCCAAGCAGAGATGCCATCGGTAAATGGCCCAGTTTTCTTCGATATCGATAAATATCGAATCCCCAGTTAGAACAGCCATCGGTAAATGGTCTTGTTGAGGTTGACATCGGTAAATGTCAAGTTGCCTTGAAGCCACCATCGGTAAGTGGTCTTGCTTCCCTTTTACATCCAGTTGTTTCCCAGCAGCCATCGGTAAATGGTCTCGCTGAAGTTGATATCGGTAAATATCAAGTTCCCAGTTTCTAACCATCGGTAAATGGTTTCGCTTTTCTGAAGTTGTTTCCCAGCAGCCATCGGTAAATGGTCTCGCTGAAGTTGATATCGGTAAATATCAAGTTTCCAGTTTCTAACCATCGGTAAATGGTTTCGCTTTTTCTGAAGTCGTCACTTGAAGCAGTCATCAGTAAATGACGTGTTTCTTTTTGTATCATATCCAGCAGAGTGCAAATTTCTACGGTTCTTTGGTATTCAATCCCTGTTTACCCTGAAAGTCTGACAGCCGTTGCTATCATCCGTTCGGGTTCCCAGCTGATTGAATAGGGGCAGCTGTAGCACCTCAAATTTGCACTTATCATTGTACATACATTCTCATATTAGGTCATAACATTAACATGGTCCACTGCATAGCATTGCATTGTCCCTTTGCCTCAAGTGCAAGATCATCAGAAGAATTAGGTCAAACTGGTCAGGAGATCAGTCAATCAAGCAAGCAAGTACAAATTCCAAGGAGGCAAGGCCCTAGGGTTGGTCCAACATGTTCACATGACCTAGGGATCCTTTTAAAGTGTTTTGGTCAAGGTTTGATGGTTCAGAAGTCATCAGTCAATGCACAGTCCATCAGAAACCCTAAAAAGTCAACTGTTGGTCAACTGTGCATTTAATCAGGGATTTGATGGTGGGAATTGGTTTGAGAGGCCTCATTCATGTCCATATAGGCCTCATATATCATGTCAAACATCATCATGGAAGAATTTGAAGCCAGACAAGAAATTTCCAAAAATAGAAAGTTGACCTGTAATTGGAATTTGCCAAAAATGGAAAGACTTGATCCTCAAACTTACATCATGATAAAAGCTTCAAATGAATTTTTGCCCAACATGAAAGTTGAAGATATTGTTCTCCCATTTCCAAAAAGTCCAAGAACACTCAGTTCCCATGTATGGTTGGCAAGTTATGATCAAATCATTTTCAGAAATTTTTGAACTTCAAAAGGCCATATCTCTCAAACCATTTGGCTAAATTGGGTGGGGTTTTTTGCTACATGTCACATTTGATGCCCTCTTTCCAAATATGTCATCACCATTCACTAAAACATCACCAATCAAAATGGCACTTTTTGAAGTAACTTGAATTATTTCAAGTGAAGTAAAAAATTGACTTTTCAAAATAACCCTTTCCAACATATTTTGCCAATTGAGAATGTTCTAAAATCACATTTGGGATGTGTTAGAGGCCCATTTTCGCAGCTGTAAGCCATGCCCTTGCCACTTAAGTGAAAATCATCAAATTAGCAAAAACACCTCATTTACAAAATTCCAATTACCACAACACCTAATCATGATTAACAGATGTTAAGCATCACATATATACTCCATTTTCTGCAGAACAAACCCTAGCAGCCACTCTCACAAACAAAAAATCTTCTTGCTCTCAAAATACCATTTTCTTCATTTTGAAACTTTTCTAAAAAAAAAATTGCAAATAGCTCGAGTTTTGGTCCTTTGTTCCATGATCTACCAACATCTTTGAAGCATTTGCAAGCCTCATTCCTCAACTGTAAACAAAAGAAAAGCACTGTTCCATTAGAGCTCTCTCACATGGCAGATCTGGATTGCAGTCATTCCAAGCATTCTTGAGCCAAAGTTCTTCAATCATTCATCATTACAAACTTGAGGGAGCATCTGTTTCATCACAAAACGGCCAAACAACCCTTGAATCTCAACTGTTTTGCAGATTTGGTAAGTCTTCGAATATCACCATTTGCTAAATCTTGACATGTTTTAGAAAGGTCTTTGTATGCTGAGTTCAATGGTAGTCGTGGTTTTGAAAATGGTCGAGTAATTTGGGAGAAATGTTGAGTTGAAAGTTGATGTTCAAATGAGTTTTTGTTCGATTCTTTTTCATTAGCTTGACTCATGGAAAATGGATGTTGTATTTGAATTGCATGATGTTTGCTGGTCACAATGATGTATTCAATTCGAATTTCTGGAAAAATTATTTTCATGAGCTGATTGGAGATGATGAAGGTACTGTAACATGTTCACAAACCCTAGCCATTTCCAGATTTCACGTTTTGTTCATTTTGCATGGGAAGAACACTGTTTCATTCGCATTGGCCAATCAGAACATTTCCACGCCTTGTCCCAAGCGCTGCGTTTCACTAACTCTTCCCTATAATTACATAATTGCCATCGGTCCCTTATTTAAATAATTAAATCATTTTACTATGCAATATTTATTTCATTTTTGTTACACAACTTTGAAAAATCATAGAGCATCCATTTGTGATCCAAATTTCATGAGATTTTTTGCTAAATGCTATGCTTGATCTCTAGTTTTTAATCATGATTTCTCCAGAATTTTTGGATGAATGGTTTTTAAATGGTGCTAGGGTTTGTGACATGTGCTCATGTTTTGTACACTTTGCCAAAACATTTATGAAATGATGATACTTTATCCAATGGCTTCCAAATGTTTTGTGCTTAAACTAGACACATTCATGGTGATTTTGGTATAAAGTTTGTGAATTTATCCTTGCTGGTTTGTGAGTTATGATTTTTTGAATTAGGGTGTGACAATTTGTGTCACACCATTGATGTCCAATTTCATGATTTTTTCTACCTTGCCTAATGAACTCAATTTGGTCTGATTTTTTGCATGAACATGCTTCTAGATGTTGAGAATATGTATGAATTTTTCTGGAATTTTGGAATGCATTTCCTAATTGTTTGATAATTTCTCCCCTGTTTGACCAAATTGTTGACTTTTGTGACACTTGTTGCCATTTATTTTGTGAAATCCTCATACTTTATTGGATGGACATGAAATTTAACATGTGATTAGTAGACATCTTAAGGTTTATCATGGTGTTAATCCCATTCATTTCTCATATGTTATCACTGGTTTATGATTTTTTGAAGTTGATACATGTTTGGTTGACTTCTTTGAGCATGCTTAAACTTGCCCTGCCTTTCTGATTTTCATTTCCCTACTTCCCCATGATCCAATTGAGTTGAAATTTGACATGCTTACCATGCTATGGATTATGTTTGATCATGATTTATTTGATGATTTTTGGAATTGTTTATGATTGGTTTTGAGTTGAGTCTTGCTGTTGACTTCTATGAGCTTCCATATGCCATGCTTTGACTTCTTTTGCTTATAAAATGATGATGATGAATGATATGATTGTGGAACCAATTGAGTTTGTTTCTTGATTGTTGTTTGAACTTGATTTTGGATACTTGCCACTTGCTGTTTTGACTTTCTCATCCCCTTTTGACCCTAGGCTTGTCCTAGTGGTCATGTTGCTCACGTTTGAGTTCATTTTTTCAGGTTAAGATGCAATTGCCTTTGGGAGATCAATACAAATTGATTGATGCTTGTTTGTTTATCATGACTAACTTGTTTGTTTTGTAGGTTGCTTGGCTCATATGCTTGAGCCTTGTGCATTGCACAGTTAAATTGATTGTGTAGACTGTTGCTCTCTATCTCTTTCTATTTTAACTTTGACTTGTATACTGATGTTGTCTGACTGGTTTCAGGTACCTTTAGTTGCTTTTAGTTCCTTGTGAAGTTTGCTTTGCATTGCTTAAGAGCAATTTGCATTGAGGTATAACTTCTTTACTTCATGTAGTCTGGAAGACCTGTCCTGTTACCTGGCCAGGCAACTGTCTGAAGTCCTCCTTAAGAGGCAATGTTTGTGGCTGTTTAATTTTGTCCCTGTACATATTCAAAGACCTCCTAAGTGAAGAGGCAATTGGCAGAACCCAAGGGATATGCAATCTATCCCCTGCTATTCTGTGTGTCACTCACCTTGCTCACACTACCTGTGTTGATGCATAGTGAGTAAAAACCCAAGATCTATAGAGTCTAACTTGTGGATAGAGTTCCTACTTTCTGAACTCCCACACCTTCTGATATTCAAATGCTCTCCCTGACCAGGGATAAGAGCAATGAGGCACACCCCTCATCTCCTCTCATCTGCTTCACCTTAGCCCCTCAATGGCAAGGTTAAGAGCACCATTAACCCTATTCCAGTTGGCTTCAATGCCTAACCTTTGTGTGAGCCCCTTGCTTGTGTATAGTGTGTGCTACTTGTGCTTGTATGTTTGTTTGACTTACTTCCTGTGCAAGTTAGGGTTTAGTTTAGCTTGCTTCCTGTGCAAGTTAGGTTTAGTTTGACTTGCTTCCTGTGCAAGTCAGGTGTGGCTTGCTTCCTGTGCAAGTCATGTTTAGGATAGGCTGGCTCCCTGTGCCAGTTAGCTAGAAACCTTAACTTAGGGATGATTTTGCATGATAACATCTAGGCTCGAGTCGTAGTCTCCCTAGTTGTGTCTCCCTCTGTTATCTGGTTAGGCTAGTCCTGTGTCCCTGCGTAGGGGAACTACGTCGCCCTGATCCTCATACCAGATGAGGTACGTAGGCAGGAGATGAGCTGATCTCTCCGGGCGCCCTTTTTTTTCTTTTTCAACCCTTTGTGTCTTAACCACCTTTTGTGCGTGTGTTTTGGTTCGGATGCTGATGTAAGTCCAGTGATTGGCATTCGGGCTCCATGTTTGCCTCTTTGTGTGTGTTTTGGTTCGGATGTCGATGTAAGTCCAGTGATTGGCATTCGGGCTCCACGTTTGCCTTTCCCTGTGTTTGTTTGTGTGCGTGTCAGCCGAGCTACGAATGCTCTGATTCTCCTTCGTCCAAAGGAGATACGTATGCATAGGATGCGACATCCTAGCGAGCATGTTTTCCCCAGTCCGAACTACTTCGACTCTGATGTCTATGCCTGATAGACTAAGTAGGCCCAGGATGTGATATCCTGCCGAGTCAGTCTTGTCTTGTTTTCTTGTGTCTCTTTCAGCCAGTGTGTGTGTGTGTGAGCAGTGTTTTAGCAACCTTTTTCCTTTCTATTGTGCGTGGATCCCGTCGAGTACGACGGATGCGTAGGGGTGCTAATACCTTCCCTTCGCATAACCGACTCCCGATCCCATTCTCTTTGGTCGCGAGACCATGTCTTTTCCCAGATTTACTCTGAGCGTTTCCTTTCCCTCTTTTGGGATAAATAACGCACGGTGGCGGCTCTGTTGTTCTTCGTTCCCCGCCGGTTTTTCGCGTAATACGACAGCCATAACCGATCACCACAAGACAATAATAAACACATTATTATTATTTATTAATTCCTTTAATTAATTAAAACCAAATTAAATCTCGACAACCGATCACATTACGCAGAGTTAGCCGATTGGGTGAATTTTGCCTTGCGTTAATCGGTTAACCAAATACGTTAACCATTAACACTGTTTGAAATCTGTTGAAAATTGTTTTTTGCCTTGCGTTAACCGGTTAACCAAATGCGTTAACCGGTTAACACTGTTTGAAAATCTCTTAGAAAACTGTATTCCTTCTTGCGTTAACCGGTTAACCAAGTGCGTTAACCGGTTAACACTGTTTGAAAATCTCTTAAAAGGAAGTATTTCGTCTTGCGTTAACCGGTTAACCATATGTGTTAACCGGTTAACACTGTACGAAAATTTGTTAGAAAGCACAACTCTTGTGCAGTCACAACCCAAATCGCATAACTCTCTGACAACACAAACCTTGTGCCGTCACTAACCCTGATGCACCAATTTCAGACCGTCAAACACACCTCGATTGTTGATTCAGTATGATTGATCAACACGTCATTGCTTCACCATAATAATGTCGGATCAAGAAGCAAACGACCATTGATCGCTCAAAGGAAAACAACCATTGAGTGTTTGAATGAACGAAACAAGAACACTATATCATATATAATGTATTTTGCATCAGGATTACATATATCATATATATAACTTGATCGATCCTAATTTAATCTTTGATTCATTATGTTTTAATCGTATTAATACAGAGAACAAACAAGTATCAGATTCATGGTTTCGTAAGTGGCTCTGATACCACTGAAGGAGAATTGCCATCCATGGCGCAACAGAATTTAAAAATTTCTCCATTTAGTGATCCTTACGTATGGGCATGATCAGTGATAGAATCGTTACCTCTTGTGGCGATCACGAACGTTGAACGTTGACAATGTCTCTACTCAGTCCACACGAATGGGTTCCTTCAATCTCAGTGCTAGCTGCTATGAATAAAGGCTTTGAGTGAGAGAGAGAGGGAAACAAAATTCCAATTAGGAAAGTGACAATGCTTCTACCCAAGGGTTCTATTTATAGAACCACTTGTGTGGGCTTCAAGCTAAAAAGCCCACTTAAGTGTATTTTGGCTCATATCTTATAATATGCCCAAAATCACTTAAGCGTGTGGTACCTTACCATATTTCGTATTTCACTTAAGTGCACCGTACCTTACGGTGTTCCTTAGTTACTTTATCTCTCATCAATCCGTCCTTTGTGTGTGACCCTATAGGTTTTCGCGACGTTGGCAATTATATTAAATCACGCATTTAACATAATAAACAGTGAGCGGTATCTAGCAACACGTCAGTGCTACCCAAGTCATGAAAATGTCATGTGATCTGACAAATCCTTCTGTGATAATAATTATGTATAATTACCCTTTTGCCCTTATGTCTATATTGAACACAAGGTATAGACTGTGTCATCCTTGTCCAGTTCAATATTGGGCCCATAGACATTTATCCTGTTACGCAGGATGGGAAAATTCCATCTAGGTCACTCATGTCCCTCAGCATTCTTCGTTGAGTACCCATCAACTGTCTTTATGGTTATCCAGTTATGGACAACGTTTGATAAGCAATAAAGCACTCGACTCTACATCTAGGGTCCATAGTGGTTTCAGGTCGAAGAGTGATATACACCATTATCACCATGAGAATAACTTATGACACTTTGCATAACTTTCTATATAGTATTCTCATAGCAGGTCAATCCGGTATAAATATTACTCTTAATATTCATACCTATGTTTAAGACTTGATAACTCTTTATCCATGATCCATGAGATGTGATCATCAGTCTACAAACATAATAGTCTCAATGCTTTAATGTTATCCCACTTCACAATAAAGCTCGACTACGGTTACTTTAAGAATAGTGTCCTTATGTTTAATGTGATCTCATGATCAAGTCACACTTGATACATTAAACGGACTATCTATTCCAGGGACTTTATTAAACAAACATAATAAAGAAAAATCCTTTTATTATTAATAAATAATTCGATACAAGTACTAAAAGTATTGGCCTCTAGGGCTTACACCATCATGGAGCAAACTGAGTAGCTGGCACGATTGAAGTAGTAACCTCTGAAATGACAGTCCTCTAAGGAGGAGGGGTTGCAGGCGTTGGAGAAGACTAACTCTGAGCAAATAAAATAGACTCCATCATGGCATTAAAGCGGGCAATTTCATCCTTTAACTCCCGGTTCTCTTGTTCCAAATGGTCCATGATCCTCGGTTGATTGGCGCGAGTGTTGTATCGGCGAGTCAGCTTGGCTGAAGCACAAAAGAATAACCAATAAGACATCTGGTGGAAGAAACCTCTTATACAAATGATGCATGAAATCAAATGTTTGAATTATTTTTATTTTCAAGGAACATACTATTTTATTTGCAAATACATAATAATAACAATTGTGGCAATTGGATTAACCATAAAATCTATTTTATTCATATAATTTGGAAGGATTACACTAAGTACAATTTCAAAAACAAAAATACAAATACAAGAGAAAAGGAAACTAGTCATCCTAAGGATCCCCTAAAAACAGTGTCAGAGATCTGGCTGCTGGCGCGTACTTCCTTCGGATGCGTCAAATCTTGGACTTAAAAGAAGTCTTCATCTGAGCCTTCTCGAGGACAAGCTATTCAAAAATCTTATTCCAAGCACTGGAAGGATGAGGAATACTAGAGGAATATGAACCCTCTGGCTCTCTCTGTCTCTTTATTTCTCGGTCTTCAAGAAGTTCAATGAGTGCATCCTTGTCTTTAAACTCAAGCTACAACACCTCATGCTTTCTGCTGATGACACTGAAATTCACCGTATTTTCGACTCCGATTTCGCATGCATTTTAGTTGTTTTATTGTTATTTTGTTATGTTATTACTATATTTTTCTTTGTTTTCAGGTTTTCAGTCTAATCAGAGCCCCAATCGAGAAAATGAGTGAAAATGAGCTAAAAAGCCTAAAAATCAGCATTTTGCACTTGTGGCTCCCACTGTGGTTGGCGCCATGGGTCCAGCCATGATGTGTCATAGTTCAACTTCTCCTCAACTGTCACATCTCCCACTATCTCCACTTGGGCGCCATAGTTTACTCCTATGGCGGGCGTCATGGTGTTGTGGCGGGCGCCACAAGAACAAAGAAGTTTCCCTCCCAAATTCAAACATAGGGGAATCCTTGTCATTTCCATTATTTTCCTTGCTTATAAATAGAGACTTGATTTCATTTGTTTCATCAACCAAACTTAGATCAAGACTTAGTTACAACTAGGCATATATCAGTATTGTAAAAGTGGTAATCGCTTCACATCGGAGTGTTGCCACTCTGTGTAATCGAGTCTGGAGCACTTTGGAAGGAAGTTAATCATGCCGCCATTTTTATTTCTGTTACGCACTTTATTCGACCCTCCGATTGCAGCAGGTTTTATTGCTTTACCTTTGTATACTTTATTTATTTCTCGCACTCACACTTTACTTTATTTATTTCTCGCACTCGTACTTTACTTTATTTATTTCTCGCACTGCCTTTACTTTGTTTACTTTCTCGCACTCGCACTACTTTTGTTTACTTTTCCGCACTCACACTACTTTTATTTACTTCTTACACCGCACTACTTTTATTTACTTCTTGCACCACACTAATTTTGTTTACTTTCCCGCACTCGCACTACTTTTATTTATTTCTCGCACCACACTGCTTTTATTTAATTTCCCGCACTCGCACTACTTTGATTTAAATTAAAATGCACCTTTACTTTACCATGTCTAGCTAAACCTATAAAGGTTAGAATGTAAGGATCATAATTGAACCGATAATCCGTACAATTGTTCGTAGAAACACTTAAGGGCTATTTTGACTTTCAACTTAAGTTTTCCCGCACTTAATTTCTGTTGGGTAAGATCGAAAGCCGTCCAACGTCCTTTTAAACTAAGTTGTTTTTAACTATTTCAAATACAGCGAAAGCGCTTTGTTTGGTTCATTAGGAGTTTTTAACTTAAAAAAAAAAGTGATTTTAAAACTATTTTTGAACGCGTTTATAAGTTTAGAGTCTGGTTCGTGAGAACCTCTTTTGGTTAAGAAATCCAAGTCAAAATACTTTTCAACTTAGTCAAGACACTATATTTCTTAAAAATAGGTTTACTACTCTAATACAATGCACGCCTTTTTATAAGTGACAATAAGAGGGTTTGATTAGGGAGTACAACTCGGTTATGAATACGCGAAAGCGACAATTCCCGTTAAATTGGTTCTTTTCAAAGTAGGAAACACTGCCCATAAGTAATTCTATTAGCAAGTACTTGGATTATTAATTGATTATGTGAATTACATTCGAACCTGTCTTTATTAATTGAATTTTATTTAGCACTTTATTCTCCATTGTGCACTCTTAAAAACCATATTTCAATTACCTTAGATAAACACCATAACAATAGATAACGATTGATTGACATTCGGTCTCTGTGGATTCGACAATCTTTTATATTAATCTGACGCATTCGTACACTTTCGAAAAAGCACGCATCATTTGCTCAAAGCATGGAACCGCTCTTCCCACATATCTTTCTCTTGCTTCATCTTGGCGAGTGCGTCTTCCAACTCCTCTACATATTGGTTAGGGAGAGTTAATGGCTCATCCACAACCATAGACATAGGTCTCTCACAAGCATACAACATCTTCAACTTAAAAGCTCTCTTCTTCACCCAAGAAGTGTAAGCTTCCAAAGCTACACAGTTGCACAGACCAAGCTCGGATCTTCCTTTCCTATGCATATTATGCCAAGCATGTACTATTTTCTGCTTTAAATGTTGGGGATCTTTACCCTCTTAATAGAAAAGACCCTCTAACTGAGTGTTATTAGGTTTGTCTCTCAAGGGGAACCCAAGTTGACGACGATCCAAAGAAGGGTTGTAGTTGATTCCTCCATGTGTACCAATGAGAGGCACATTAGAGAATTAACCATAACTATCAATAATATCCAAGCCGCTCAATGAAGAATCATACCAAACTATATCATCATTAGTGAGAGACATAAGTCTCTGAGACCACCATATACATTGTCTGTTCTCCATTAAAGCAGGCGTATGAGGCAAGTGCGAAATAAACCTCTTATGCAGAAGAGGAACACATCACATAATAGCTCCACCATATTTAGAATTCCTTAGATGCAAATAGAAGTACATATCACGTAATAGAGTGGGCACAGGATTCCCAATCTAGAAGATTCTAATGGCGTTAACATCAACAAAACCGTCAATGTTAGGGAACAAAGCTAAACCATAGATGAGAAACACAAAGATGGCTTCAAAAGAATCCACACTACCGGCTCGACCAAAGGCAGTAGCTTTCCAAATAAGGAACTCAGAAGTCAACCCCAAACATTCCTCCTTTCTTCACCCAATGAGCCTCAATCTCAGACTTCTTCAGATGAAGAGCTTCATCTATAAGATGAGATTTGGGAATCTCTTCCAATCCACTAAAAGGTACCTTGTCAGAAATGGGTATTCCCAAGAGATGGGCATACTCCTCTAACGTAGGCACGAGCTGATATTCGGGAAAAGTGAAGCAACGGTAGAGAAGATCATGAAACTGAACCAACACACTCAAGAGTCCTTCAACTACATCAGGAGACAACACAAATAGAAGCTTCCTATGACGTTGTTTGAAGTCCAAGGGATCTAATACAAAAGATGATAACTTCCTTAACTCTTTCAGGTCGGGACATCTGAAATTGTACTTCTTAGTGTTCCTTCGTCCATAATCCATGGTCTGAAAATATTTGCAAATAAAATATCAATTCCTTGAAGTTATTTTTTTGTGTGATGAATGTTATGATGCGCATAAATGCATGAATGCAACAATCACAAATAAGGGATCACACACAAGGCAATCAAACAAAAGTCAAGAGATGAATCAAGTCATTGTCAAGATCAATCATCCATTTTGGTGGATTATGGTCTTCACCTTATCAACAGCCAAGTTCCATTGATATTGATAAGACTTGATTGGATCAACCAAGAATCAAGGGTTTTTTGTGAGTCACGAGCATGGAGTCAGGTTAAGAACCATCCCAATGGAGTGTACTAAGGATAAAACCTATAGGTCATGTTCTAAAAAGTTCCCAGAGTCTTAGTTCTATCTATCAGATATTATAGGTTAGGATGACTGACTCATCAACCCATAATATTCTCAAGAGAAACTCGACTGAGTGTAGTATCGTGTAACAACTGTTATCAAGTCTACACCTAAATAGTTTCCGCACTACATCCTAAGTAGGCCAAGTTGGGTTAAATGTTCTACAGTTCTAAGCTTCTCGGACCCCAAATCAGAGAAAGTAATTCCTAACCACAAATAACTTGTGTGACATTCATCACTCCAAAAGGATCTCCATTGAGTAGATGGGTCTCAAGCCAACTTGTTAAGGACTTACTCCACACGAGTCGAACATGACTATACCATCCTCCTATCTTAATTGCACTCAAGTTCGGGTTAGAACTTATCTCACCACTTAGAGATCACTAAGCATAACAAGCAGATTATATCATACAAACAAATATACAAACATCAGATTTACAATTATATACACATAAAAAATTAGGCTAAACCCACTGAGGACTACTCCCCAGCAGAGTCGCCACTTAATTTCTGTAGCGTTAAATTCATGACCATTAAGCTATGGATAAACTCAACGTCAATAAAACCAGAGTCGCCACCGAGCTTTTATTGTTTCCAAAGGAAAAGGGAAAAAGTACAAACAAAACCCAAGGATAAGAAGTTTTCAAATCAAAACTAATAAAATGCCAGAGATTACAGGTAACGGGGTTGGTTACACAAAGGGAAGGTATTATCACCCAAACTGTCTTAGGGATCCCTTTTTTATGTGTGTATGTGTTTTTGGTATAAAATGATGTTTGCAATAAATAGAGTGTGGGGATGAGAAAAGAATTCATTAATTATATTTTTGTGTTTAACAAGACCTTGGGACTTGTGTATACGTACCAACATAAAAATGAGGATCAAAACCTCGTAGTTCGTGGTAACAATTTCAAAATGAGTGGATTGCTTTTAATAAAAAAAATTTAAAAGAGGCACAATGGCCTATAAGGGTTTGGATGAATGTTAGTTCTTTTTGTCTTTTGAAATTTTAAGTCAATATGATTAGATTCATTTACAAGTTTGATTTAAGAAAAGAGTTTAAAATGCAATAGCATAAGGCCAAAGTTTCTAGTTTGCAATGAGGTCTAAGTTTTAAAATCACAAGCAAAGAAGATTTTGAAAAGAGGGAGAAATTTGAAATTTAATAAGTGGGAGGAGATAAAGAGACTAATCCTAAGCAAAAATTTAAAAGTTAAGAGTTGAAAGGATCTGACCAATGGGATGCAATCCAATAGACAAGAATGTCATATAGAAACCCACTTTTCCTTTGGACTTTAAAATCAAGCAATATCAATGAGCAAGCAAGATAAAGAGCAAGGCATCAAATAAAGATAGCCACATCCAAGTTAGCAACTTCACATTCTTCTTCATAATCTTCCCCGTGTATCAGATGATATACTCATTGAATAACTCGGAATAAGGCATTTGACGCAGGTTCAAAGTAACATTTGCATTAAGACCATGTTGCAGATGAAATCAAGTGGATCCCAATACTTGCATCAGATGAAAGCTCACATCACAATGACTTGGTTTCAGAAATGTTGGCATTGGCCAAGTCCTTTTGCATAGGGAATATTGCCTAACTATAAGTCCAAAGCTCAAATCAAATCCAACAGTCCACACAAATATTTTTTTGGGTTTTTTGTTGTTTATTAAGTATTTTAAGGTCCTAAGACCACAAACACAAACAAGATACACAAACAAGTATAAACAATCACAATATATGGCTCAAATGAGCAAAGTGAAAATGACATAAACATAAACAAGTTAAATGATATGTATAATGACAAATAATAAATGGCTTAAATTTAAAGTGCATAAAGTAAATTAATTTAAATTAAAAAGTTAGTCAAATGTTAGTTGATTAAAAGCTAGTGGAGTTTTGCTTTTCAATTGTTTAAGTCATTATTTAGAGAACACTCAACCCTATAATCACAACTATTTGAGGTCGGCCAATAAAATTATTGGTGTTAATGTGTAGTGGTAAATTCATGATCATCAAGCTATGGGCAAGCAAGACATCAAATAACAAGAGTCGCCACCGCGTTTTTATTGTGTCCAAGGGAAAAGGGAAAAGTACGAACAAAACCCAAAAGTAAGAAGTTTTCAAATCAAAACTAATAAAATGCCAGAGATTACAGGTAAGGGGGTTGGTTACACGGAGGGAAGGTGTTAGCACCCAAAGTGTCCTAGGTACTCCTAGGGAGCCCTTTCTTGTGTGCATATGTATTTTGTACAAAGTGATATTTAGAAACAAATAGAATGGGGGGATGAGAAAAGAATTCATTGATTATATTTTTGTGTTTGACAAGACCTTCAGACTTGTGCCTATGTACCAACATGAAAATGAGGGATCAAAACCTCGTAGTTCGTGATATAAAGTTCAAAGTGGATGCATTACTTTTAATCAAAAATTAAGTTTTAAAGGCACAAGGGCCTAGAAAATGGTTTGAATGAGTTAGTTCTTTTTGGCTTTTGAAAATTTTAAGTCAAGTATAATTAAGTTTATTTACAAGTTTGATTTAAGAAAAGAAGCTTGAAAATGCAATGGCATAAGGCCAAAGTTTCTAGTTTGCAAAGGGTTTAAGTTTAGAAAATAACAAGTTCAAACAAAGAAGTTTTCTTTTTAAAAGGAGGGAGAGATTTTGAAATTAAAGAGATGGGGAGGAGATGGAGAGACTAATCCTAAGCATAAATTTAAAAGTTAAGAGTTGAAAAGATCTGACCGATGGGTAGCAATCCAATAGACAAGAATGTCATATAGAAACCCCAAATTACCTTGGATATTAGAATCTAGCAACAAACAATGCATACAATATTATCTTGAAGAGCAAGGGATCAAATAAAGATAACCCCATCCAAGCTTTAGCCACTCCATGATCTCCTTCAAATTTGCTCATGTAACAGATGAATTTCACAAGTCACAGGTTCAAAATAACAGCTTCACAATGATCATGTAGCAGATGAACTCAAAGGAATCTTCAATGAGGTATCATATGAAATTTCAAATTGCAAGCACTTGGTTACATGAAAGTTGGCATTGGCCAAGTCCTTTTGCATAGGGATGTTGCCTAAATTCTAAGTCCAATTGTCCAAGATCAAACCAACAGTCCACACAATAGTTTTTAAGGTTTTTTGTTTGTTTATTATTATGTATATTAATGGCAAAGACCACACAAGCAAACAAAATACACACAAACAATGTATATCACACAATATGGTCCAAGTGGACAAAGTGAAAAGGCATTAGTATAAACAATTAGAATGGTATGAATAATGGCAAATGAATAGAGCTTGAAAATTAAGGTGCATTAAAAGTAAATGGCTTGAAATTAAATGTTAGTTGTTAATGAATTAGAAGTTAGTATTGTTTTTGCTTTTGTTTTTTAAGTCATTCTTTGGAGAACACTCAACCCACTTATCACAAGCGTGGATCCTTGAACCAAGACATCTTCCAAAGGAAATAAAAAAGGCTAAGTTTCCACACAATACCTTGAAAGAGGGGAGACTTACAATATCACTAACTAGAATGCTATGCCTTTTGTATCAAAAATTTAGCGCTATGTTAAGCAATCGTAATTGGACTTATGTAGAAGTCACAACTATTTGAGGTCGGGCAATAGAATTTTGGTGTTAATGCATGTTAGAGACATAGTATAATGGACTATGCTCATGAAACATACCACACACAAAAGAGAATATGCAAAGGAGGTGGCATAATCTCATCCATACTTATGCTAATTTTTCAATCAACTAGCCTTTTAGGATTTAGAGACATCATAGACCAAATGGAATGGATGCATAAAGAAGGGGAATTAGATGAAGAGGGAGGGAAATGGATCAAAAATCAAATTGGTCAAAGGAGGACTTTTACCAAATTAAGATCATTCATTCATTTTAGGAGATGGAATGTACATTCCATAAATCCCCTAAATCCAGTTATCTTAACCTAGAAAAGTCATATCAACTTTTACCAAGGCCCAACAACACAAGTCAAACTTATACAAACCATCAAAATAGCTCAACACAATTATTTGGCATTTATTCAATTTAAAAATACTAAAAATAATGCATTAAATTAAATATGGTTTGTCAAATTCCTAAAACCTCATCAAAACACCAAAGAAATGGCCATGAGATTTATCATAGATCAAACAAGGTCAAAGGACCTTGGAGAAAAAATTTCAGAATTTTTAGAGACTTAAAAGTATTTTTAAACAATTAAAAATATTCACAAAATCAATTAAATCATGAAAAATATTAACAATGATCCAAACAATAATTTTAATTCAAAATATGAAAGAAGAATTTATTTAAAAAAATTTGGTGAAACTCTCATATTTTTTGGATCCATACTAAAATTAATATGAATTAATGAAAATCAAATGAAATAAAATGAAAATCAGAAAGAAAAAAAAACGTGGACCACTTGATCTCCCTCATTAATCGAGGTGGCAGATCAAGTGGATGAAAACGCGCGTTCCATGGTGGAACTTAGTCAGCGCACCACACACGTGGTAATCACAACCAACGCCCAAGATTAAAACATTTTAAATGAGATCAATGGCTCAGAACTTGTCCAGCACACCACTGGCGCTAGACCTCCGGTCACCTTCTTAGGCGAGGTCCATCGGACTGGTTCACTCATCACCATAAAGAAAATGAAAAAAGAGGACATGATCTGAAAGAAAAAATGGCGTAGAGCACGAATCTGAACTCAATTTTAACTAACTCCGCACATATAGAAATATATGAGGAGTTGAATTTTGAGGTGTGTCAATTGAGTTGCTTCGATTTGACCTCAAAGCAACTTAATCTTCTTGCCTACATTGGTAGGACTTCAGACAACCAAAGATCCAAGAGAATTGATGAGAATTTAGTGAGAATCGAAGAGAATAATTTTTCGGAAATTTACCTTCAATGATGTGCAAAAATGGATCTTGCTTGCTTCAAACTTGATCTGGTCACACTTGAGAAGCTTGCAGAAGAGGTTTGGTAATGGTACAAAGCTTTGGATCCTGGAGTTTTTGAATCTCCAAACAGTGAGATTCAAACTCAATTTTCAAGTTGAAAATTCTCAGGTTTTCCTTTGAATGGTAAGGGTTTCAATTGGGGGGCAAAGCTGGAACGCAAGGTGTGTTTGAAATGAGCTCCAAGGGCCTGTATTTATAGCAATTGAGAATATATTTTCACACTTGAAAAATTGCTAAATTTGGACATGGTGATGCACAAACTTGCATGGGCGTGTACAGGCCCATGAAGCAATCTAATTTAATCCATGTACAACTGTTATGAAGTTCAAATGAGGCTTGGATGTCAAGGCAATGTGAAATGGGATTTTGAGCATTTGATTTCTTCCAATGATACAACCCTGCTAAGACCATGCGCAGCCCTAGCAAATCTCATCCAAAATGCATTAAATTGGGTTCTTTGGAAAGCTTAGATCAAGGGGAATAACTTTGATGTTGGACACGCTTTCATTTGGAACTTGGATCATGGTGAATTTTGATTGGAAGTTTGGAAATTTCAACATGTTGAAATTTTTTCTAAGTGTTAAGCCATATATCTCAATATTCCACCTTGCTTAACTTTTTATGTGAGCTTCAAATGAGAAAAGTGTCTTCATCAAAGTTGTAGATATTTCAAAGACCTTAAAAATGGTCACAAATTTCATGTCATTTGGATTTAGCATGATAGAGTTATGCATTTTTGAAGTTGAGGAAAATCACTTGTTCAATGGTATAGGGCAAAAATGACCTATAATGTATCCTCATATCACATGCTCATAAAAGTTGAATTGGCTCTTACTCCAAACATAAACGTTGAAGTAGATATATTGAATTTGATTGTGCAACTTGTAAATCTTTCATCTCATAAAAATTGAGCAAGTTATGACCTTGGGAAGTTGACTTTCAAATTAGGGTTTAGACAAAATGACCTATAATATTTCCACATAGAAAATGATTTTGCAAGCAAAACTAGCTCTAGTATCAACATGAAAGTTGTTTGGAATGTCATTTAGAGTAATTTTTCTCTTGGAATCATTTTCATATGGTGAAAATTGTAGGCGATAGGGTCTAGGGAGACCCAGTTTTGATCAGATGAATTCATCTGGCCAACCACCATGAACCAACCTGCTAACCTTCAATTCTATTGACTTTCTAGGTTCATGGTAGATAATATATGCACAAGATGATGAATTTTGAAGTGTCCCTTGAGAAATTTGATCAATTGATGAGATAGCTTGTTGGAGAAGTTACTTAAGATAGCCAGTCAAACTAGGGTTTTCAAGGCAAATCACCTCCAAACTATTGAAGAATACTTGATCAATATGACATGTAGAGATCATTTGGACTCATATATGATTCTTTGATACTTTGTGGACCAATATTTGATTGTGCTCTTAGCCATTAGGGTCTTAAACCCTATGTGTGAACTTAATAGATCAATGATGATTATGCCTTACCTACAAAAGAGTTAGGCAAATACAAAGACATATTTTTTGGTATTTTGGTTAGTAAAATGACAATATACAAGTATGATACAATCACATGGTGCTTGGTTATCTCTCCCAAAACAAACCCAATGTAAGAGGGGTAAGGAGGATGTCAAGGTGTGATCCCAATGCTAATGCATATGATGAGATAACATGAGGGATCTTAGGGTCAAAACTGGGGTATCACAGCTGCCCCTATTTAAGGACATTCTAACTGAGGAGATGAAGGTTAAAATCTTTGCATCGACTCAGTAGAATGGGCTTAAATAACAACATAGAAACAAATGTTGGTCCCTAAGAGACCTCATGATGCATATGGTATGAATGTAGAAGAAAATTCTCTGTGGGGAAATGTTTCCACAAAGGAGAAGAAATCAGAGAGACCGAATATCCGCAGAAGTATAATGCATTCCATAAGGAAAACTCGATGGGGAGACAGAGACTCTAGGGGAGAAAGGGGTTATGTGTAGGCCAGGCTACGACTTGAAAACTGTTAGGGGGACTAGAGGAATTCCATAAATAATGGAAAGACCAAGTCAGGGAAAAAACATCTGCAGAGGAAACAAGTAGATCAGGATAAAACTGATATACTCAAATCATGCAGGAAAAACGATTTCACTAAGGAAATACGCACTCAACTCAACTGGGGGAAGAAATAAACTTCAACACAGGAGGAGAAGAAATCTACTATCCACTACCTGTCACTAGGTAAGGAGACAATAAAAGTCTGTCAGAGAGGAGATACGTCATCAATTAGGATGAACATATCAAGGATGGCTCATTGGGAATCGCCACAAGAAGGGAGTATTCATTACCGGTTACTAGGTAAGAATAGCCTTGCTGGGGAAAACTGCAGAAATAGGATTTATAATTGCCAGTTACTAGGAAGAAGACCAAGGACGAGAATATCCATCATCGGTTAGGGTGAACATATCAAGGATAGACTCAAAAGAAAAGAAAATATGTCATCGGTTAGGATGAACATATCAAGGATAAACTTGCCTGGGATGTCAAGGAGGATACTCGTCACCGGTTAAGATGAACATATCAAGGATAAACCAACTGAACAAAAAGTAGGAATTACATCTATCGAATATTGGATAGAATACCAAGAAAGAGAAAATTTGTCACCGGTTAGGATGAACATATTAAGGATAGACTCTGTTGAGGAGCAAAATAGGAATTACATATATCATTTACTGGATAGAATACCACAAGATGAGAGTATCCACCATCGATTAGGATGAACATATCAAGGATAAACTCTGCAAAGGGGAAAGATAAGCAGGATTTACAACTACCAGTTACTGGGTAGAAGACCGCAAAGAGAAGGAAACGCGTCATCGGTTAAGATGAGCATATCAAGGATTAACTCACGGGGGAACAAAATAGGGATTACAACTTCCTTTTTACTGGGTAGAATACTACAGGATGAGAGTATCCGCCATTGGTTAGGATGAACATATCAAGGATAAACTCAAACAGGGGAAGAAAGATATCCGTCACCAGTTAGGATGAACATATCAAGGATATACTTTCGGAAAAAAATGAATCCATTAGGGACTCTACTGGTGGGGAAAACATGGGTACTTTTGTCGGGTATTGGGCAAGAAATAACGAACTACAAACTAAGAAGAATATCACCACTTACCGGGTAATAAACTCTTAGGGAACCCAAAGCATCTATCTAAGCAAGAGCTAGAAAGAAACGATCAATCAAGACTCAACTCAATAAGGATATAATTCAATGGGAGTGATTCCATCCAGATAATCAACTAGGGAGGAAACTAAAACAATACTCATCCACGAGGGAATAACTCAGTGGGGAAAAAGAGAAAGGTTAAAGTCTTTCTGCTTAAGGGGCCGACACTCTACAATTGAAGGATGACAGACGCCTGATTTGTATGGGGATAAAGTACCTCCATAATAGAGAATAAGGATGTCAAATGATGAATCAGTAAATATGATGATGCAATTATGAAATTATGAGTGTATATGTATATGTATATGTATATATGATGATTATGCTGACAAAATGATCGCAAAGGATACAAAGGTGTCGCAAAATTTGAATCATCGGTACAATCCTCGATCAATCCACAAGAGAGGGAGACAAATGTTGGAGAAAAGAGAGATCAACATCCCATAGGCTCAACCCTAACCGGGGAAGGAGGAGATCTGCTGAGGAAAGGAAACGATGTCGAATCTGCGGGGAATTTTAAGTTAACACCATATTGAATGGAGAGACAACCATACAGAGGATAAACGCAAATAGCTGCTCAAAAACCAGGAGGAAACTTTGACTGGGAGTGAGTCGGATGACAACTAGTGGGGAAAACAAAGTTCTACTGCCATTATGCAAACTACTAAGGAAACCCTCCTCACTCTGCTGGAGATCAAAACTAGCTGGGTGATCACCAATTTTGTCGGGAAATTATGCACAAACTTCGTTGGGGACAAACACTCCGCAGGGGAACTGAATCGACCAACTTAGCCGAGGATAACCGAGGGTTAGCTGCTCGAGAACCATTAATGATTCACACTTAAGACTTGCTGTTTTTTTCAAAATGCTGTTGATATTGCTTAAAAATTGCTTTAAAAATCTTGCTTTTATATGTTTTAAAAAATGATTTTGATTTAAAATTTTAATTTCAAAGAGGGTCATAATAAAATTTAAACTATCTTGCTGAAACAAATAAGAGTGGAAACAATTAGATAAAAGCTCAACTTTATTTAATAGAATGATAGTCTGTAAATGACAAGACTCCATAGATCTTTACAAAGTTGAAAATGGTATTTTAAATGGAAAAGGGGTACATTAAATACAATTGACCACTAATCCTTCTACCAACTCATGATATCTAATGTGCTTTTGGCCGCTACTGGGGACGATGAATTGATGTCAATCTTTGTGCTTAACAAAGTTTTCTCCAAAACCGGAAGATCAGCAGAATGTAGCTACTTGCCAAAATCCCTAATTTTTACATAAGTTGCCCCAAGGTGGGGTACTCAACTTATCAGGAAAATTATTTATGTTTTATGTCTCTAACTTTTGCCTGGATCTCCCTTTCGGGTTTTCAATCCACCGAGACGCTCATTTTTGCCTAAGCCGCCCTTTCGACTTTTCAACTTAGCGAGCTATTCTTTTTCTTTTTTAGGAAAAGTATTTCTTGACAGCATCTGCGTTCACATGACAATTGAACTCTTCACTATCCATAGTTGTAAGAATCAAAGCACCGCCTGAAAAGGCTCTCTTAACAACATATGGGCCTTCATAATTAGGTGTCCATTTTCCACTAGAATCTGGTTTGAAAGATAAAATCTTCTTGAGCACAAGGTCACCTTCCCTGAATACGCAAGGTCTGACCATCTTATCAAAAGCTTTCTTCACCCTTTGCTGATATAACTAACTATGACACATGACCGTCAATCTCTTCTCTTCGGTCAAATTTAGCTGGTCAAACCTGGTCTAACACCATTCAGCCTCAGTCAACTTGGCTTCCATGAGGACACGTAATGAAGAAACCTCAACCTCTACGGGGAGCACTGCTTCCATACCATATACAAGAGAGAAAGGAGTTGCCCCTGTTGAAGTGCGGATGGATGTACGATACCCATGCAAAGCAAATTGGAGCATCTCATTCCAATCCTTATACATTACAACCATCTTTTGAATAATCTTCTTAATGTTCTTATTTGCAGCTTCAACAGCCCCATTCATCTTAGGTCTATAGGGAGAAGAATTATAATGTGCAATCTTGAAGTCTTTACAAAGAGCTTCCACCATATTGTTATTCAAGTTCGATTCATTATCAGTAATGATCTTACTTGGCACACCATAACGACATATAATATGATTCTTGATAAACCTTACAATCACTTGCTTGGTTACATTCGCATATGATGTCGCTTCAACCCATTTTGTGAAGTAGTCAATTGCCACCAAAATGAAATGATGTCCATTCAAAGCTTTAGGATCAATCATGCCAATCATATCAATTCCCCACATGGAGAAGGGCCATGGGGAGGAAATGATGTTCAACAGTGTCGGAGGAACATGGATCTTATCTGCATATATTTGAAACTTGTGGCATTTCTTCATAAACTTGCAACAGTCAGATTCCATTGTCAGCCAATAGTAACCTGCTCGCAACATCTTCTTCGCAATTGCATGTCCATTGGAATGAGTACCAAAGGAACCTTCATGGACTTCAGTCATCAACAGGTCTTCTTCGTGTCTATCCACGCATCTGAGCAGAACCATATCTTATACAACACATCACCATTCAGGTAGAAGTTGTCGGCTAATCTTCTCAAAGTCTTCTTATCTTTCAAAGATGCCCCAGGCGGGTAAATCTGACTTTGGAGGAAACATTTGATGTCGTAATACCACGACTTCTCGTCTTTGACCTCTTCAATAGCAAACACATGAGTTGGCCTATCAAGACGCATCACAATCAAATTAGGAACCTCATTCCAATATTTCACTACGATCATTGAAGCCAATGTTGCAAGAGCATTTGCCATCCCGTTTTCATCTTGAGGGATATGATGAAACTCAACTTTTGTAAAGAAAGTTGAAATCCTCCTCGCATAATCTCTATATGGTATCAAACCGGGTTGATTTGTCTTCCATTCACCTTTGATTTGATTCATAACCAAAGCCTAATCTCCAAAGACATCTAAATATTTGATTCTAAGATCAATGGATTCTTCAAGCCCCATAATGCAAGCTTCATATTCTGCCATATTGTCTGTACACTTGAAAGTCAATCTAGTTGTAAATGGAAAATGCGTGCCTTGTGGAGTAATAACCACTGCTCCAATGCCATTACCATACTGATTAACAGCTCCATCAAATACCATGCCCCAACGGGAACCGGGTTTTGGCCCTTCTTCAAGTGATGGTTCATCATAATCTTTCATTTTCAAGTATTAAATCTCTTCATCGGGAAAATCATATTGTACTGACTGGTAATCTTCAAGCGGTTGGTGAGCCAAATGGTCAGCCAAGATACTACCTTTGATTGCTTTCTGAGATCGGTATTCAATATCATACTCTGATAACAACATCTGCCAATGGGAAATCCTCCCAGTTAAAGCAGGCTTCTTAAATATATAATTGATTGGATCCATTTTGGATATTAACCAAGTGGTATGATTCAACATATACTGACGCAGACGCTTAGTAGCCCAAGCCAATGCGCAGCAAGTTTTCTCAAGCATAGAATACCGAGTCTCACAGTCGATGAACTTTTTACTGAGGTGGTAAATAGCAAATTCTTTCTTTCCAATTTCATCTTGTTGACCCAAAACACAACCCATACTATCTTCAAGCACAGTCAAATACATGATCAACGGTCTTCCTTCAACAGGTGGAGACAAAATCGGAGGCTCAAGCAGATATTCTTTGATACTGTCAAAAGCTTTATGGAAATCTTTGGTCCAATCACAAGACTGATCTTTCCGAAGAAGCTTAAATATAGGCGCACATGTGGCAGTCATGTGTGAAATGAATCTCGAGATATAATTCAAGCGGCCGAGAAAACCTCTGACTTGCTTCTCAGTTTTGGGCGCAGGCATCTCTTGTATTACTTTGACCTTGACAGGATCAACCTCAATACCCTTCTCGCTGACAATAAAGCCCAACAACTTACCTGAACAAACACCAAAAGTACACTTATTGGGAATCAAGTGGAGTTTATACTTCCTCAAACGCTGGAATAGCTTCAACAAATGCTCAACTTGTTCCTCTTCATCAATAGATTTAGCAATCATGTCATCGACATAAACTTCAATCTCTTTATGCATCATATTATGAAAAAGAGTAGTTATTTCTCTTTGGTTAGTTGCACCAGCATTCTTTAAACCGAAAGACATCACTCTATAACAGAATGTTCCCCAGGGTGTAGTGAATATGGTCTTCTCCATATCTTCGGGTGCCATCTTGATCTGCTTATATCCGGAAAATCCATCAATAAACGAAAATACTTTGAATTTAGCAGTATTGTATACCAACATACCAATGTGTGGCAGATGGAAATCATCTTTCGGACTGACTTTATTCAAATCTCTATAATCAACACACATGCAGACTTTTCCATCTTTCTTCAGCACAGGTACAATATTGGCCACCCATTATGGATACTCAGTCGTATTAAGGAAACCAGCATCAATCTACTTCTGCACTTCTTCTTTGATCTTCACTGCCATATCAGGATGCGTTCTTCTTAACTTCTGCTTGACTGGCGGGCATTCTGGCTTCAACGACAATCTATGCTCCACAATCTCAGAATCCAAACCAGGTGTAGCACCTCAAATTTGCACCCTACCATTTGTACATACATTTTCATATTAGGTCATTAACATAACATAGTTCAGTGCATAACATTGCATGGCCATTTGCCCAAGTGCAAGTTCCTCAAACAAATTAGGTCAAACTGGTCAGGAGATCAGGTCAAACAAGCAAGCATGTGCTATTTTCATTGGAATAAAGCCCTAGGGTTGATTTATCAAGTTCATATGGTCTGAGGATCATTTTGAAGTAATTTGGCCAAAGATTGGATGCTCAAAAGTCATCAGTCAAGCTGAATTTCAACTGAAGCCCTAGCCAGTCAACTGCAAAGTCAATTGTGGATTTGGAGGTGGGAAGTGATTAGAAATACTCCATTCATGTTCAAACAAGTCTCATTTGACATTTCAAATACTCACATTGAAGGATTTGAGGTCATACCAAAAGTTTCCAAAAGGAAAAATGACCTATGGTTTCAAGTTTCCAAAAAATGGCAAGTTTTTGGAACGACATCAACTCAACTTTCCATCATCAAAAAATATTCAAATGGAATTTTGTTGAACATGAAAGTTGTATATCTTTCTCTCCCATTTCCAAAAAGTCCAAGATCGTGAGAATCGGATGAACGGTTGAGGAGATATGATCAAATTACCACCGAGCGTGCATGGCAAAATTTTCCATGTATCGATACATACGAATTTCGCATCGATGCGTGCAAGGCAAAAAGGGCTATGTATCGATGCATACGAGTTATGTGTCGATGCATACTGTTAAAAAGTGCTATGTATTGATACAAACAAGTTATGTGTCGATGCATACTGTTAAAAAGTGTTATGTATTGATACATACGAGTTATGCATCGATGCGTACTGTTAAAAAGTGTTATGTATTGATACATACGAGTTATGCATCGATGCGTACTGTTGAAAAGTGCTATGCATTGATGCATATGAATTTGGCATCGATCCATACTGTTAAATATGTGCTATGCATTGATGCAGAAGCTTTGGTATCAACACATAACTCTGTTTTGATCATGCATTGTTTACTATTCACGTCCATATTACTTCATGCACCACTAATTGGCAAATTTGCAAAACACCTTGGTTTTCATTAATCCCTTGGCATCTGCTTAATTGTGATTAGCAAGCATCATTAGTGCATCATATATATAGACTAATCATAACAGAAATAGCTAATCACAATTCATTTTCTCAGATCCAAACCAAAAATTCTCGAAATTCTCTCAAAATTCTTCAAACTTTTTCTCACTTTTTCCTTCGAATTTCATGATTCTTTTTGGTTTCTCTTGTGTTAATCATCATTTGTAGGTGTTATTGAGGAACTGTTGCAGGAGAAATCGTGAAGAACTTGGCTAAACCGCAACTGTCATCACCTTGTTCATCCATGGCATCTTGAAGTTTCTACATCATCAAGCTGTGTCGAGCTAAACTTCTACTTGCATTCATCTTCCACAACACCATAGGACATCTGTTTTGACAATTGGAGGCTCGAAAAGCTCAAGAACACGAACTGCACATTCATAAGGTGAGATTTCGAATCCTTCGATTCTTGAAATCAGCATGTGGTTTAGGTAGATCGTGGAACATAGATTACACTGCAACTTAGATCATGAATTTTAGTTAGGTATTGATGAAGTTATGTGGATCTGAATGTTTGACTGTGAAACTTTCTTGGCTCGATCCGTGAAGCATGATTAGATTTAGGTCAAATCATTGTTAGATCCATGATCTAGGTGGAATGAGGATTCGATCCATATATGGCATGATGATTTTTGTGATGATTTGCTGTTCACCGGTACGAACATGAAGAACGCGTCCAGTTTTTGTTCCAGATGGTTGTTTGATCTGTTTTGCCATGGCTTGCATTCAAATTCCTGTTTCCCGCGGTCACAGTCCAATTACACGGTGCCACGCCATTTAATTAAGCTCAGCGTTTTGGTCCTGGCTTCAGCTAATTACCATAATGCCATTCAGATTAATAAATTCATTTAAAAACCAAATAAAAATTTCATTATTCCATTAACGTCAAAAAATCAAAACAAATCCATTTCTAATCCAAATTCAGTGGGAGTTTTTTTGTTAGATTCATAATTTAATCTAGTTTTTTATAGGTATGATAACTCAAGTTGTGCTTGGTGGATTTTTGCTTTTGTCTAAGGATCTTTGCCATGTGTGCATTTTTTGTATGTTTCACCATGTTTAACATGAAATACTCATACATTGGCCAAATTGAGTGAAATTTCATATGATGATTCTTGATACATTTCTAGAGATTTTGATATATCATTTGTAATTTTTGGACCTCTGGATTGGTAGATATGATTTATTCAATTTGAGTGTGACAATATGTGTCACACTATGCTATGCTGAGTTCATGAATTATTTTTCCATGCTTCCCCTAGGCCTATGGCTCTGATTTTTTGCATGAGATACAATGTGTATGTTAACTTTCAACATGATTTTTTGTGGATTTAATTGGTCCATTTTCTAATTGATTTGGATTTTTTATTTCTGTTTAGCATCTTTGGGTTGTTTCTTGTGTAACAAATTTACATATGTTGCTAAATTCTCATCCCTAATCCTATGAATGTGAAAATTGGTGGGGTGTTTCTTGACATATTTAGCTTCCATTTGGCTTTGGTCCCATCCATTTCCCTTTTGATCTCACTGTTTTAAAATTGATTGAAGTTGACATGTGATTTGTGATCTAATTTGGTTGTGTTTTTGCATGCCTTAACATGTTGATTTAATTCCCATAGTTCCTTTTGTCCAAATGACATGAAAATTGATATGTAGCTCATTGATTAGGTTCTGTTTAGACATGAATTTTCGTGAGGTTTATTGAGTTGCTTTGGTTTGGGTTTAATTGAAGTCATTTTGTTTGTGTATATATGGTTCTTACTTGCCTAGTTTGATCTAATTTGTGCATGAAATTACTTTGGTGTATAGTTTAGATGTGAGACCAATTGGATTCTCTTCGTATGTGATTTATCTTGACATTGATCATGTTTGGCTTGCTGTTTTAAAGTTTTTACCTCCTTTGGACCCTAGGCTTGTCCTAGTGGTCTTGTATCTCACATTTGAGTTTGACTTTGACTTTTCAGGTTAAAAAGCTAATGCCTTAAGGAGGTTGATTCATATTTGAGTTGTTTCACTTGACTCTTGTGAACTAATGTGTTTGTTTTGTAGGATGCCTAGCTCCTTTGAGCTTTGAGCTTTGTGCACTGTGATTGTGTTAGATTGTACAGTTTAATTGTTTGACTTTTGCTGTTTACTATTGGTTTGTCTGTATACTGATCATACTAGATTGATTTCAGGTACATTAGTTGCTAATATTGCTTTGCTTTGCTTGATAAGCAATTTGCACTGAGGTATAACACTCTTGTCTCCATGTAGTCTGGAAGACCTGGCTTGTTACTTAGCCAGGCAACTGTCTGAAGTCCTCCTTAAGAGGCGATGTTTGTGATTGTTTACTTTTGTCCCCAAGTAGGTAAAGACCTCAATGAGGTAATTGGTGGATAAAAGAGATATGCAATCTATCTCCCACTATTCTGTTGAGTCGTCCCTCTACTCACACCACTGTGTTGATGCATTGGGACACAAACCCAAGATCTTGTGCTGTTGCACAATCGAGTCAGAGTCTTGAGCGTAGAAGGGTCCCTCCATTCTGGACCCACGCTCCTTTGTCTGAAGCTCTCCCTGACCAGGGATAAGAGCTGTGAAGTCTCATCTTCACTCACCTTTCATCTGGCTTCACCTTAGCCCCTCAATGGCAAGGTTAAGAGCTAACCTCACCTTGATACAGAGGCTTGTTTGTCGAGGTTGATATGACCCCTCGACTAAAGCCTAGCCTTGATGTTTGAGCCCCTTGTTGGTGTGTTTATTTCATGCTGTATATGTTTGTGTGGTGTGATTGTATCCCTTAGGTTTGCTATACTCCGCGTAGTCTCGTTTGCATGACAATTAAGGTAGCACGGTTCCTTCGTATAGGACTTCCTTTCTTGCTTGAGCTTTCCTAAAACACAAACAAACATTATCCCCTCTTAAGGATACGTCAACTCCTTCTACTACAGGTGAGTAAGTCTCCAAAGGTCGAGCATCAGGTAGATTGCGTAGTGACGTCGTCCACTTAAAAAACACAAACCAACAAGAATAGTTTAGCCGAACTACGACAACTCTGATTCTCATGTCCAGATGAGATACGTAGGCACGAGATGCGATGTCTTGTCGAGTTTGACTAACGACTAACACTAATTCTTTTCTCTCGCCCTCGTTGCGATTTAGACCTTCCCTTTCTCTTGCCCTAGTTGCAATTGAGACCCTTCTTCTTCCTGTGTTGGTGTTAGGAGATGGATGTAAGCCCAGCGATTGGCGTTCCGTATCCAGTTGTTTGTTGTGTGCTTGGAAGCTGATGTAAGTCCATCGAGTGGCGTTCGTGTTCCAGTGTGGGTCTGTTGGTTCGGATGCTGATGTAAGTCCAGTGATTGGCATTCAGGCTCCACGTTTGCCTTTGCCTGTGGTTGTTTGTGTGCGTGTTAGCCGAGCTACGGATGCTCTGATTCTCCTTCGTCCAAAGGAGATACGTATGCATAGGATGCGATATCCTAGCGAGCATGTGTCGTTTCCCCAGTCCGAACTACTTAGACTCTGATGTCTATGCTTGATAGACTAAGTAGGCCCAGGATACGACATCCTGCCGAGTCCATCTTGTCTGTTTCCTGTGTCTCTTTCAGCCAGTATTTATGAGTGTGTGAGCAGTGTTTTTAGCAACCATTTTCCTTCCTATTGTGTGTGGATCCCGTCGAGTACGACGGATGCGTAGGGGTGCTAATACCTTCCCTTCGCATAACCGACTCCCGATCCCATTCTCTTTGGTCGCGAGACCATGCTTTTTCCAGGTTTACTCTGAGCGTTTCCTTTCCCTCTTTTGGGATAAATAACGCACGGTGGCGGCTCTGTTGTTCTTGTTTTCCCGCCGGTTTTTCACGTAATGCGACACCAGGCATATCTTGATAAGACCAAACAAACACATTTGAATACTCTCGAAGAAGATTAATCAACCCCTTCTTCGCATCTGGACACAGTCGAGACCCAATCTTGACTTCCTTCACATCATCCTCGGAACCCAAGTTGACTAACTCAATCTGCTCTTCGAACGGTTGAATGGCTTTTTCATCATGCTTAATAAGACGATGTAGCATTGTATTCGTCACGATCGGAAATATTGTTTAGATTCGAGGTAAATCATACAAGGTAGAGTCGCCACCGCACTTTTATTTATCCAAAGGAATGGCTAAAAAGCAAACAAAAGCCTAAGAAGTTTTGCAAAGAAAACTAATAAAAGGGGTACAGAGATCTGGGTAAGGGGGTAATTATGCAAAGGGAAGGTGTTAGGCACCCAAAGCATCCTAGGTACTCCTAGGGAACCCTTTTCACAAATTGTTGCAAAAGATATTGTTATGAAATATTTATTGTGCAAACATGAATGAAGGGATGAGAAAAGAATGTACAAGTTTTATTATTATTTGTGTTTGGATGGAAAGATCCATTGCCTACGTACCCTTACAGGATCAAAACCTCGTAGTTCGGCTAAAAGATTTCCAAAACATGGGTGAATTGATTTTAAAACAAAAGCCCTAAGGTCTTTCGTTATCCACGGGAGAAAACTCAACCTATACAACCACAAGTCCACCATGTGAGAACAACTTCAACTTGCTAGTGAGGGACCAATGCCCTATAAGAAGCAAGGAAGTCTTACAATTCAATCACTAAGGACAAAAGGTGAGATTCACATCAACCATTAAGATAACTAAGATCTATGGCTAATGTATGAAAACTTGATTAAAGAATGGGCAAAGCCAAAAAACAATTGAATGAGTGGAATTAGTCAATTAGAATTATTCACAAAAAGAAGTCAAAGTATGATTAGAATTCAATTCACAAGAAGTATTATAAAAATGAAGTTTGAAAATCAAAGGCATAAGGCCTAGGTTTCTAGTTTTGGAAACAGGTGAAAATGTTTGCACAATAGTTTTCTGGTTTTGGGTTAACATGCAAATGGAGGTTTAAAGAACAAAAAGGTGGGAGGATGAAGAGCAAAACTTCTTAGGAGTTCACCTCTTGAGATCATATGTATATGATCCAAGTGATTCCTTTGGAAAAGGCAACAAGCAAGGTTCAAAAAGAAATAAAGATGGAAATGGATGGCCAATAAATGGTCTTATATCCAACTCCGAAAACGAAACAGGAAATGGAGTTCCAATAAATGGTCTTACGTCCAACTCCACAAAGCAAAATGAAATAGGAAACAGGTGGCCAATCAATGGTCTTACACCTGACTCCACAAAAAGAAACAAAAAAGAAACAGGTAGCCAATCTATGGTCTTACACCTGACTCCACAAAACAAAACAGGAAAGGAAATGGAGTGCCAATAAATGGTCTTAAATCCAGCTCCACAATAGGAACAGGAAACAGATGGCCAATCAATGGTCTTACATATGACTCCTCAAGCAAAGCAAAGAACAAATGCAAAAGCAATACACAACAACATGCCAAAGTAGTATGCATTAACAATATGCAAAGTAAGCACAAACAATCACAATCAATCAATTAGCACACACTATACACAATCAAGAGGCTCAATCAAGGTTAGGCTTTAGTCAAGGGGTCATATCAACCTCAATAAACAAGCCGGTACTGTATGGGTGTTTTGAGCTCTTAACCCTAACATTGAGAGTTAGGGTGAAGCAGATGAAATGGGAAATGAGGATTAGACCTCATAGCTCTTAACCCTGGCCTGGGTGAGCTTGAATCAAAGAAAGTGTGGGAGTTCAGAATGAGGAACTCTACTCCACATGACTGACTCTATATACAATGATCTTGGGTTAGATTCAAAAGCATCAACACGTAGTGTGAGCATAATGAAAGACTCAACTGAATAGCAGGGGATGGATTGCACATCCCTTTTATCTGCCAATTGCCTCTTAAGAGGACTTAACCTGCTTGGCACAAATATAAACAATCAAATACATGGCCTCTTAAGGAGGGCTTCAGACAGGTGCCTGCCAAAAGAACATGACAGGTCTTCCAGACTACATGGAGAATAGGAATTTACCTAAGTGGTATGCCAACCACAAGCAAAGCAAAGCAACTCAAGTAATGGGTTAAAGCTACTAAAGTACCTGTAAGAAAATCAAACAAGTCAATATTCACATTTAGACAAACAATCAACAGACAACAGTGAGACAACCAATATACACAATGTAAGTCAACAATTCAAGTGCATTAGCCTCCCAAGGACCTACAACACAATCAACATTAGTTAAACAAAACAAAATGCATCTCAACTCATGAGATCAACATCATCCATTAGGACTTATTGCTTGAACCTGAAATGTACAACTCAAAATATGAGTCCAAACCCCTAGGGCAAAGCCTAGGGTCAAAAGTGAATCAAAAAGCCAAAACAACAACCAAAATTTAACATGAAGCAACTATAAACACATGAGAACATGTCCTAAAAAGGACCAAGTCAAAATCATCAAGCAACATTATTTCATGAGCAGGAGAAGGTAAAGGCAAATTCAAAGCTCACAAATGATCATCATGATTCAAAATTCCACATTAAAATAGAAATGAATCAAACAATTCTGGAAATTTTTATGAGCATACAACACATCAAACACAATCATCATACCAAAAATAAGAATCATCAGAGTTCAAATGACATGGATACAAAAATGCACAAGCTAGACATCCAATTGTGTGACACAAATTGTCACACCTAAAGTACATGTGTCCCAAACAGAGAAGGAAATAGAAAAAAATGCCAAATAAAATCACACAAATCTTTCAACATGTTAAGAATCATCATGCAAAATTTCATGGCAATTGGATCATGTATGAGCATTTTATGATAAGATGAATGAGACATGGTACAAATGCGTACATGTTCAAAGAGTCTAGCACAAACAAAATTCCAGTCATGCACAACTTCAGAAATTTCCATAAAAAAATAGAAGACATTCACATGATCATATAGAAAAAAAACTTGGAATTATTTGGATCATTATTCAATTTTTGTTGATTTTTTGAAGATCATGCATAAAATGAAAATAAAAATTGCAAATCATGAAGAAATAATGAAATTAATGAATAAAATGGAAATGGCAATAATCTGGACTCGAACACACAACATAAAGCCCAATGGCGCGCGTCTAAACGCTGCATTTCATTAATCTGATGTGGCTAGCCACATCAGAGTCAATGCTAGCATGGACAATTCAATGTATTCTAGGCCAATGGAAGCGACACGAGTGTGCCACGAAGGAGCCACGTCAAAATGAATTAAACAAAACTAAAGCAATAAGAAAGAATCGAACGCGTAAGGCCTCAGTTAAAGTCTCTTCCACAGTGAATTTATCATGAACGAACCAGAAACCCTAGGCCTGTACAGGCAGGGTGGCGTACGGTGGAAACCACCGTCTTCTTCATGAAGACGGTGGATGAACAGTAACAATCCACAATTTTTTTTCCAAATTTGGCCAAAACTTATATCAATCAAAAGCTCGTGACATGTACAACAAGAATCCATCATCAGTTCATGTTAATTCATCACATACATTGCAAATCGAAACAAAACATTTTGATGTACAAAACTTCAACCAAGCATATCTCAGCCAATAAGCCACCATTTCACACGAAATTTCCATCAGCATAATCAGCAAGCAAGGATCTACACTATCATGGCAAAAGTTTTGAGAATTAGGAGCTTCGAAAAACCTACCTCTTGAAGATCAACTTCTGGAATCAGCAATTTCAAGGCCTGGCAAGCTTCAAATCCACTCCTCTATCACTGTTATGAAGCTTTATGAAGAAATTGGAGCTTATAGTGGCTTAGATCTTGCTCAAAAAACAGCTTCCATGTTCATTGTTCTTGAGCTTGCTATGCTTAATTTCTGCTCGAATTCACTGATCCAAGGCTTGATCTACACCAAATCAATATCACAGAACAAGAATATGGAAGAAAATCAAAGGCTTATGTGGAAGAAATTTGAATTTGGATTGGGAGAAAATTTTGGAGGGAAGATGATTTTAGATCTAGAAATGGTGAAAAATCTACAATTCTGTTATGCTTTGGTATTTATATGATCTCCTAATCATGCTGAAAAACTTAATTAAACTTGGTTAATTGTGATTAGCAAAAACAAGGTGTGTGACCAAAAAATGAAAATGGAGGGTGCATGGCAAATCCAAACGTGAACAGTACCATGTGCATGGTCAAATTCACTCAAAATCATTTTATCAAGACAATGGTAATGGTATTTTGTCCATACAATGCACCAATTTCGAATTTGCCATTTTCCCTCCAAAATTGACATGAAAGAACAAATGGTCATATGATGAGATTTCATGCAATATGATGAATGATTTGGAAAGTTCATGTCATGAGAAGAATTTGGCAAAAAGGAGCACTCAATTTGGAGTTATGAGTCAAAAGATATGGCCTTTTGAAGTTCCATGCACACTTGGCAATGATTGGATCATATCTCTTGTACCATTCATCAGATGATCATGATCTTGGATGTTTTGGAAATGGGAGAGAGATATCTTCAACTTTCATGTTGGACAAAATTTCATTTGAAGCATCTTTGATGTTGGAAAGTTGAGTTGAAGTTGGACCAAAAACTTGCCATTTTTGGAAAGTTGAAATTATAGGTCACTTTCCATTTTTGGAAACTTTTGCACTGGCTTCAAATTCTTCAACATTGATGTTTGGTATGATGAATAAGCATGATTTGGACATGAATGGGATGAAGAAACTCAATTCTCACACTTAAAACCCACAGTTGACTTTTCAGTTGACTGCATTGGTCCTTAGATGACCTGAAAATATTCTGATGAACTTGGGCCTGTGCCACTTGGGGAATTGGCTCCAAAATGGGCCCATAACTCACATGAGCTCAATATAATGCCATATGGTCCTCATACCAAGGAAATACCATCACCTCTTATACCATGGATTCACCTGATGCACTTGACATATGCTTGCTTAGATTGCAAGACAAATGTTAGATGACATATTTTTGCATATTTTTGGTTAGTGCTTAAAAGAAAAGCAATGATATACAAATGCAAGCAATGCTTGGTGATCAAGAATCACTCTAAAAAAGATCCCACCCACAGGGAAGGAAGCAAGGTGTCCAATGATCCTTGAGGCTTATGCAATGATATGTTATGATGCCATGAGGGATCTTAGGGACAAAATTGGGGTCTTACAGATGCCCCTATTTAAGGTCATTCTAGCCGGAGAAGTGAAGGTTAAAATCTTCATTTTGACACGGTAGAATGGGCTTAAATAACAACAAAGAGACAAATTTTGGTCCCTAAGAGACCTCATGATGCAAATGTATGAATGCAAAACAAACAAACTCTATGGGGAATATGGGTCCACAAAGAAGAAAATCAAGAGAAAAGACAAATCCACAGGAATTATGCCCTTCCTAATGGAACAGAGACTCTAACAGGACTCTTAGGGCAATAAGAAAAAAGAATTTGTGAGCAGGACACGACTCTGAATTAGGGGAAACAAGAACTTGACACTGCGTGAGCAGGACACGACTCGACTGGAGACTTTACTGGGGAGTAAAGGACTGACACTGGGGAAAAGAAGTTTCCAAAGGGAACAAATCCATTGGAAAGACTCAAGTTGACTCAAAGATGCGTGTATTGGGGAAAACACCAATAAAACAAAACTATCCACAAGGATACTTCGGATAAAAATCCGGACTCGGACTGGGGAAAAAATTCACACAGAACCTTCCTACCGGGGAAAACTGCATATATTGGAGAAAACGCCAATACAGCAAAATGGTGAATCACAACAGAAACTCCGTTGGCGAATGTCTACCAAAGACTCTCCAGAGGAAGCAAAAGGATGACGTGTTACGAGTTACTGGGTAACAAGCTCAAAGAGACATGTGATCTGAACACCAGTTACTGGGTGAAAGAACAACAAGCTCAGGAAGAATGAATATCTAAGACCGGTATAAGGGTGAGAGATATCAATCAACCAAAACATCTGAGGAAGACCTGAAAAAGGTATATCAACTCAGGAAAATCTGACTCCGCAGGAGACCAAGGTCATAATAGGGAGCAAAAAGGAAGGAACACCAGGGATACCTGTTACTGGGTGTATAATAGGTGACCGACCGAAAACGTGAATTGGTTTTTACTGCCAAAACACTCATCATCCGAAAGGAGGGCTTAAAAAAGCAAGTCGACTTACAGGATGGACATTCGACTCCGCAACGGGAAAATGAATCTTACTCAAATGGGGAAGGACAAAAGGCTTCAACCAAAGAGTGCATGAGATATATTATCCATTACCGTCAGAACATGGATAGTATACTCGCATGGCTGGAACACCAGGGATACCGGTTACTGGGTATATAATAGGTGACTGACCGAAAAGAGAAACAATCGTTACCAACGACAACAGGGTAAACGAAAGATAACTCACTGGGGATAAATTGCAAGCATACGGCAATTATCTAGGAGACATATCACCAGTTACTGGGAGATATGCTCAAAAAGGGGAAGAAATGAATATTCGACTCCGTAAAGGAACACGAATCTTACTTGACTGGGGAAACGCAACAGGCTTCGACTGAAGAGTGAATGAGATATATTATCCATTACCGTCATAACGTGGATAATACACTCGCATGGAAGATTATCCACAACCGGTTACTGGGTTAATAAAGGATTAATCAACCGAAAAGAAAGGCATCGGGATACCAAAACTAGGTATATAAAGATGACCAATCAAAGGGAGCAACAGTCATTACCAACAAAAGGGTAAATGAAAGAGGACTCACCGGGGATGCATTGATAAAAAATCAATGATCCGGGGAACAAATCACTGGAAAACGGTGAAAGGATCCGTTGAGGATAAAATTGCTAGCATACGACAATTATCCACGAAAAGACTTGTTGGGGATACAATTGCTTACTCAGAGCAATTACCCAAAAGCGGGTGAGGAAAGATCAACATCGAATACTGGATATTGATAACCACCAAGAGTAACCGTCATTGGTTAGGATGAACACCAGGTTAACTCTGCACAGGGGGAGAACATAGGATTTATAACTACCGAATACTGGGTAGAAGACCAAAAACTCAGCTGAGGAGAAGGTGAATGATTGCCGATTACTGAGCAATTATCCAACTATTCCACAAGGAAGCACAGAATCCGCTAGGGAGACAACAACAACATAGGATTTACAACTACCGAATACTGGGTAGAAGACCGCAAAATCCTCCATAAACCAGGATGAACCACAAAGGTTACCTCTGCTAGGGGATGAAAGTAGGATTTATAACTACTTGTTACTGGGTAGAAAACCAACAAAGATAGGACTTACAACTATCGGATACTGGGTAGAAGCCACAAACTCTGCGTGGGGAGCGAAAGGATCACTACTCCGCACGGGGAACACAAATAGGGTTTATAACTACCAGTTACTGGGTAGAAAACCACAAATCTGCTGGAGAGCAAGGAAATAGGATTTACAACTACCGAATACTGGGTAGAAAACCATTGACTCTTGTTGAGGAACAAAAGGTTCACAAATACCAGTCTCTGGGCAAACAATCACAGATTCCGCAAAGAGGGAAAAAAGGTATATAGGATTTACAACTACCGGTTACTAGGTAGAAAACCACAAAGGATAGGACTTACAACTACCGAATATTGGGTAAAAGCCCAAAATTTCACTGAGTATAAAGTGAATGATTGTCGGTTATTGAGCAAATATTCATTTATACCACAGGGAAGCGCAAGAGACAATTGAAAAAAGGTCAATTCAGGATCAATCCAAAAAGGCAAACTGAATCAAGACTCATCCTAATGAGGAAAGAACTCAAAAGGGAAAACCCATCCCAATATGTGTGTTGGGAGAAAACGGAAAAAACCGTCATCCACGAGGATATATCTCAGTGGGGAAATGCAGAAGGAGAGGACAGACACTTTCTGCTTAAGGGGCTGAATCTATATTGAGAGATTAGACACCCGACATCTGCTTGGGGAGATCTACTGGGGAGATCTATATCACCATTAGCAGGAGACAACAAACAAAAGATATATGGAAAAAAAATGCAACATGAATATCTGAATGTTGAAAGTATGCATGAATATGCGTGATTTATGTTTGATGATTGCTGATAAAACAAACATATCTAACACAAACAGGTCCAGGAATCAAACGCCCGGTACTACACCACAGGAGAGACAGCCAGGACCACCAGAGAATAAACAATCTGCCGGGATCAGGAAACAACAAGATCTCTGCAAGGATGGATCATCAGTCTCATCTGAGAAAAAGGAGCTCACTGCACAGGCGAAAACTGCCACGAAAGCAACTCCAAACAACTCCACTGGGGGGAAACCCACTGAGGGAGAAAAGATCACACAAGTAGATTCTGCCACACAAGCAACTCTGCTGGGGATCAGAAATATCAGGAATCGCCAAATCTCTGCATGGGAAGAATCATCACAGATACAATCTACCATGCCACAAATCTACTGGGGATTTATCTGAGGCAGAGAAGGAGAGCTGGGGATCAACCACCAAATACTGAACCTTCCAAAGGAAACCACAACTGCTGAGGAGGAAATAATCACTGCTCTGCTGAAGGGATAAGAGGTGAAGACCTCAACAAGCACTCTGATGGGGAGGGTCCTAACAAATGCTCTGCTCAACAAAATAATCTGCTTAGGAGAAATCCCAACAAATACCACGCTTGGGAAACAAAATCTCAACAGAAGCTCTGCTTGGGGAGAAACCCCAACAACAATCTGGAGAAAGAAGATACAGCCATGCCAGGAATATGAACAAATGTCTTACCCTGTTGGAAAACATGCCACCCTTGGGAGAGCACTGAGAAATTCTTAAGTATCCTTTCGTCATTGTGAACGTTCACTTTGTTTAAAACAAATTTGAAAAATTTATTTGTTTGTTTAAAACAATGACATTTTATCAATTAAAACATGCAAAACATTTGTTGAATTGAAACAAATAAGAATGCAAATAATTGGATAAAAGCTCAAATTTATTTGATGGAATGGTAGCCTGCAAATGGAAAGACTCCATAGATCTGTACAAAATTTGAAATCGGTGATATATATTGGAAGAGGGCTACATTGAACATAATGACCATTTCTCTACCAATTTGAATCCGATGTATTTGACGCTTCAGTTGACGATGACTGAGCGAGAATCTGTGACGAACAGACAGTTGCGAAACAGAAAGTCTTGTCAGGATGCAGTTACTTGCCAAATCCCTACTTTTTTTACCTAGATTGCCCCAGGGTGAGGTACTCAATCTAGCGGGATAACAATTCATTTTTTTCATGTCTCTAATTTTTGCCTGGATCGCCCTTTCGGGTTTTCCACCGAGATGCTCATTTTTGCATAAGCCGCCCTTTCGGGTTTTCAACTTAGCGAGCTATTCTGTTTTTATTTTATTATTTTTTTAGGCGAAGTATTTCTTGACTGCATCTGAATTCACAGGACGAGTGAAATCCTCCCCATCCATTGTTGTAAGCATCAAAGCACCGCCTGAAAAGGCTCTCTTGACAACATATGGACCTTCGTAGTTTGGAGTCCACTTGCCTCTGGAATCGGGCGCGAAAGACAAGACTTTCTTGAGAAGAAGGTCACCTTCTCGGAACACGCGAGGCTTGACCTTCTTATTGACTGCTTTCTTCATTCTCTGCTGATATAACTGACCATGACACATGGCAGTCAATCTCTTCTCTTCAATCAGATTCAGCTGGTCATAACGACTCTGGATCCATTCAGCATCAGTCAACTTGGCTTCCATCAAGACTCGCATTGATGGGATCTCCACCTCTACTGGGAGAACAGCCTCTATGCCGTAAACAAGAGAGAAAGGGGTTGCCCCTGTTGAAGTGCGGACAAATGTTTGATATCCATGCAAAGCAAATGGCAGCATCTCATGCCAATCTTTGTACATAACTGTCATCTTCTGGATAATCTTCTTGATATTCTTATTAGCAGCCTCAACAGCCCCATTCATCTTGGGTCTGTAAGGAGAAGAATTATGGTGTGCAATCTTGAACTCAGCGCACAGCTCTTCCATCATCTTGTTGTTCAAGTTAGATCCATTATCAGTAATGATCTTATCAGGCACACCATAACGGCATATCAGCTGATTCTTGACAAACTTCACGACCACCTGCGTGGTCACATTAGCATACGATGCGGCTTCAACCCATTTGGTGAAGTAGTCAATTGCTACGAGAATAAACATGTGTCTGTTGGACGCTTTCGGTTCAATCATGCCGATCATGTCAATTCTCCACATAGAGAAAGGCCATGGTGATGAAATCACATTCAGAAGTGTCGGAGGAATATGAATCTTATCCGCGTAAATCTGACACTTGTGGCATCTCTTCACGTATTTGCAGCAGTCAGACTTCATTGTCAGCCAATAGTAGCCTGCTCTTAACATCTTTCTAGCCATGGCATGTCCATTGAAATGAGTACCAAATGAACCCTCATGGACCTCAGTCATCAACAGGTTTGCTTCGTGTCTATCCACGCATTTGAGCAAAACCATGTCAAAATTCCTCTTGTAAAGCACTTCGCCATTGAGGTAGAAACTACCTAACAATCTTCTCAGAATTTTCCTATCTTTCATAGATGCCCCAGGCGGGTAGACCTGGTTCTGGAGGAAATTCTTGATATCATAATACCAAGGCTTATCATCATTCACTTCTTCAACTGCAAATACGTGAGTCGGTCTATCCAAGCGCATCACGGTGATATTGGGAACTTCATTCCAATACTTGACCACAATCATAGAAGCAAGCGTAGCAAGAGCATCTGCCATTCGATTATCCTCTCGAGGAATATGGTGGAAATCGACTTCTGTAAAGAACGTTGAAATCCTCCTTGCATAATCTCTGTATGGAATAAGACTGGGCTGATTCGTCTCCCATTCACCCTTGATTTGATTGACAACGAGGGCCGAATCACCATACACATCAAGATGCTTGATCCTTAGATCAATGCATTCTTCCAATCCCATAATACAGGCTTCGTACTCAACCATATTATTCGTGCATTTGAAAGTTAGCCTTGCTGTAAATGGAATATGTGTGCCCTGAGGAGTAATGATTACTGCCCCAATTCCATTTCCATACTGATTTACAGCGCCATCAAACACCATCGTCCATCTGGAACCAGGTTCTGGACCTTCATCAAGTGTAGGCTCGTCACAATATTTCATTTTCAAATACAGAATCTCCTCGTCTGGAAAGTCGTACTGAACAGACTGATGATCTTCAATCGGCTGATGTGCCAAGTGGTCAGCCAAGATACTACCTTTGATGGCTTTCTGAGCTCGATACTCGATATCATACTCAGACAACAACATCTGCCAACGGGAAATCCTCCCGGTTAAAGCAGGCTTCTCAAAGATATACTTGATTGGATCCATTCTGGATATCAACCAAGTTGTATGATTTATCATGTACTGGCGTAAACGCTTAGCAGCCCAAGCCAAAGCACAACATGTCTTCTCAAGCATTGAGTATCGAGACTCACAATCAGTGAACTTCTTACTCAAGTAGTAGATAGAAGATTCTTTCTTTCCTGATTCGTCTTGCTGACCAGGGACACAACCCATGGAATCTTCAAGAACAGTCAGATACATGATCAAAGGTCTTCCTTCTACAGGCGGAGACAAGATCGGAGGTTCAGACAGATACTCTTTGATACTGTCGAAAGCTTTCTGGAAATCCTCAGTCCAATCATGAGACTGATCTTTCTGGAGGAGCTTGAATATCGGCGCACATGTGGCAGTCATGTGGGATATCAATCTGGAAATATAATTCAAGCGGCCAAGAAAACCTCAGACTTGCTTTTCAGTTTTGGGCGCAGGCATTTCTTGTATTGCTTTGACCTTTGCAGGATCAACCTCAATACCTCTTTCGCTGACAATAAAACCCAATAACTTTCCGGAACGGACTCCAAAGGTACATTTGTTCGGATTCAGACGAAGCTTGAACTTCCTCAAACGCTGAAAAAGCTTCAACAAATGCTCAACATGTTCAACTTCCATTCGAGACTTAGCAATCATATCATCGACATAGACCTCTATCTCCTTGTGCATCATATCATGAAACAAGGTAGTCATAGCTCGTTGATACGTGGCATAGAGCGTTCTTCAAACCGAAGGGCATCACTCGATAACAGAATGTTCCCCATGGTGTGATGAATGTTGTCTTCTCCATATCCTCGGGTGCCATTTTGATTTGGTTATATCCGGAAAATCCGTCCATAAACGAGAAGACTTTGAATTTAGCTGTATTGTCTACCAACATATCAATGTGCGGTAGAGGGAAATCATCTTTCGAACTAGCTTTATTCAAATCTCTGTAATTAACACACATACGGACTTTTCCGTCTTTCTTAGGCACAGGCACGATATTGGCCACCCATAGAGGAAACGTAGAAGTCACCAGAAACCCCGCATCAATTTGCTTCTGAACTTCCTCCTTGATCTTCACTGCCATATCGGAATGAGTTCTTCTGAGTTTTTGCTTCACAGGCACACACTCTGGCTTCAGAGGCAGGAAATGTTGCACAATATTTGTATCTAGACCCGGCATGTCTTCATACGACCAAGCGAAGATATCAGAATATTCTCGTAGCAAACTGATCAACCCCTTCTTAACAGACTCTTCAAGGAGTGTGTAGCACCTCAAATTTGCACCTATCATTGTACATACATTCTCATATTAGGTCATAGCATTAACATGGTCCACTATATAGCATTGCATTGTCCCTTTGCCTCAAGTGCAAACCATTCAGAAGAATTAGGTCAAACTGGTCAGGAGGTCAGTCAATCAAGCAAGTCAATACAATTTCCATTGAGCCAAGGCCCTAGGGTTGGTCCAATATGTTCACATGACCTAGGGGTCCTTTGGAAGTGTTTTGGTCAAGGATTGGATGTTCAGAAGTCATCAGTCAATGCACGGTTTACCAGAAACCCTAAAAAGTCAACCTTGGTCAACTGAGCTTGATTTTATGGATTTCAAGGTGGAATTTGGTTTGAGATGGCTCATTCATGTCTATATAGGCCTCATATAACATGTCAAACATCATCATGGAAGAATTTGAAGCCAGACAAGAAATTTCCAAAAATAGAAACTTGACCTGTAATTGGAATTTGCCAAAAATGGAAACTTCTTGATCCTAAACTTACACCATGATACAAGCTCCAAATGAATTTTTTCCCAACATGAAAGTTGAAGATCTTGTTCTCCCATTTCCAAAAAGTCCAAGAACACTCAATTCCCATGTATGATTGGCAAGTTATGATCAAATCATTTTCAGAAATTTTTGACCTTCAAAAGGCCATATCTCTCAAACCATTTGGCCAAATTGGGTGGGGTTTTTTGCAACAAGTCACATTTGATCCCCTCTTTCCAAATATGTCATCATCATTCACCAAAACATCACCAATCAAAATGGAATTTTTGGAATGGCATGAATTAATTTCAAGTGTAGTAAAAAAGTGACTTTTCAAAATAACCCTTTCCAACATATTTTGCCAATTGAGAATGATCCCAAAACATGTTTTGGTTGTGTTGGAAGCCCAAATTCGCAGCTATCACTCATGCACCTCACCACTTAAGTGAAATTGGTCAATTAGCAAAAAAAGTTGTCATTAGCAAATTCTGTTTTCATTTTCCATTAACCTTGATTAACAGATGTTAAACAACATATATATTCTTCATTTCATTCTGAATCAAGCCCTAGCAGCCACTCTAAACAAACAAAAATTCATTTTCTCTAAAACTCTCATTCTTTCACCTTGCATTTTTTCTGAAAAAAATCTCAAAGCACATGAGCTTGGGTTGGTTTGTCCATCATTTAACAGCACTTTTGAAGCATTTCCAAGCCTCATTTGGTAACTGTAAGCAAGCAAAAACACACTGTTGCATCAAGAGCATTTCAATGGCAGTCCTCGATTTGAGCTGAGAACAAAGTTGTTGGGTCAATTTCCTTCAACCATTCATCATCTGGAGCTTGGAGCTTCATCTGTTTCGAGCCAAAACCACCAAACAACCACTGTAGCTCAACTGCACTTCAATCTTGGTCAGTTTTCGAATCTCCCATTTCTTAAAACTATGATATGCTTTAGCTAGGTCTTGTTGTGCTGGTCATTTTGAAACTTGAATCATTGAAAATGGTTGGCTATTCTGAAAGTTATGCTGATTTAAAGGTTGTTGCTCCAATATATTTTTGCTTGATTCATGATGTTTGGCTTGATTTAATGTAAATGGTGGTTGGATTTGTGTTGTTCATGCTTATATGTGTCGATTGATATGTTTAATTCGAATTTCTGGAAAAAATTATTTGCACGAATTGATTGGAGAAGATGATGTTCACTGTTCATAAAACCCTAAGTTCATTGTTGCCCAGAAACGTGTTTTGGTCGTTGATCCCTTTGCCTTGCATGATGTCACTGTTACATAGCCATGCACCAATCAGAACATTTCATTTTTCTTCCTCAAACGCAGCGTTCCACTAACTCTTCCATCTAATTACCAAACTGCCACGCCGTGTTATATAATTTCATTAATTCATTTTTTTCCTTCAATAATTATTTCATTTTTGACCATCAACTTCCAAAAATCATAAGTCAACCATTGTTAATCCAAATTTCATGAAACTTTTTGCATATTGTTCATATTAATCTCTAGTTTTTAATCATATTTTTTCCATAATTTTTGGATGGATGGATTTTTATTGGTGCTAGGGTTTTGTTCATGTGACCATTTATTGTACACTTTGCCAAAACATTTGTGAAATGATGATGCTTTATCCATTGCCTTTGAAATTTTTTGTGCTCAAACTAGACACATTCATGGGGATTTTGGTTTAGAGTTTGTGAATTTATCACTTCTGGTTTGTGAGTTATGATACTTTGAATTAGGGTGTGACAATTTGTGTCACACCATTGATGTGCAACTTAATGATTTTCTTTACCATGCTTCTTGACCTCAAATTGCTTTGAATTTTTGCATGAATGTACTCTTGAATGTCTAGTTTACATGTGATTTTGCTTGGATTTGTTTGTGGCATTTCCTAATTGTTTGAGATTTTTCTCCCCTGTTTGGTCTTATGTTGACTTTTTGTGACACATGCTCCCATTTCATTTGTGAAATTCTCATACTTTATTAGATGGACAAGAAATTTTACATGTGATTAGTAGACATCTTAAGGTTTATCATGGTGTTAATCCCATTCATTTATCATTTGTTATCACTGGTTTATGATTTTTTGAAGTTGATACATGTTTGGTTGACTTCTTTGAGCATGCTTAAACTTGCCCTGCCTTTCTGATTTTCATTTCCCTACTTTCCATGATCCAATTGAGCTGAAATTTGACATTCTTACCATGCTATGGATTATGTTTGACCGTGATTTATTTGATGATTTTTGGAATTGTTTATGACTGGTTTTGAGTTGAGTCTTGCTGTTGACTTCTATGAGCTTCCATATGCCATGCTTTGACTTCTTTTGCTTATAAAATGATGATGATGATTGATATGAATGTGAACCCAATTGAGTTTGTTTCTTGATTGTTTGAATATGATTTTGATTGGATTTCATTTGCTGTTTTGACTTTCTTATTCCCTTTTGACTCTAGGCTTGTCCTAGTGGTCCTGATACTCATGTTTGAGCTCATTTTTTCAGGTTAAGCAACAATTACCCAATGAGACCAATACAAATTGATTGAGTGTGCTTGTTTATCATGACTAATCTATTTGTTTTGTAGGTTGCTTGGCTCACATGCCTTGAACCTTGTGCATTGCACATTTATCTGCTTGTGTTGACTGTTAACCTTTGTTTCATTCTGATTTAACTTTGACTTGTATACTAACTGTGCTTGACTGATTTCAAGTACTTTAGTTGCTTTTAGTTCCTTGTGAACTTTGCCTTGCTTTGCTTAAGAGCAATTTGCATTGAGGTATAACTTCTTTACTTCATGTAGTCTGGAAGACCTGGCCTGTTACTTGGCCAGGCAACTGTCTGAAGTCCTCCTTAAGAGGCAATGTTTGTGATTGTTTGAAATTGTCCCTGTACATATTCAAAGACCTCCTAAGTGAAGAGGCAATTGGCAGAACCCAAGGGATATGCAATCTATCCCCTGCTAGTCTGTGTGTCACTCACCTTGCTCACACAACTTGTGTTGATGCATAATGAGTAAAAACCCAAGATCTATAGAGTCTAACTTGTGGAGAGAGTTCCTACTTTCTGAACTCCCACACCTTCTGATATTCAAATGCTCTCCCTGACCAGGGATAAGAGCAATGAGGCACACCCCTCATATCCTTTCATCTGCTTCACCTTGGCTCTCAATGTCAAGGTTAAGAGCACCATCCACCCAGTTCCAGTTGGCTTCAATGCCTAACCTTTGTATGAGCCCATTGCTTGTGTATAGTGTGTGCTACTTGTGCTTGTGTGTTTGTTTGAATTGCTTCCTGTGCAAGTTAGGTTTAGTTAGACTTGCTTCCTGTGCAAGTTAGGTGTGGCTTGCTTCCTGTGCAAGTCATGTTTAGGATAGGCTGGCTCCCTGTGCCAGTTAGCTAGAAACCTTAACTTAGGGATGATTTTGCATGATAACATCTAGGCTCGAGTCGTAGTCTCCCTAGAGTTGTGTCTCCCTCTGTTATCTAGTTAGGCTATACTGTATCCCTGCGTAGGGGAACTACGTCGCCCTGATCCTCATACCAGATGAGGTACGTAGGCAGGAGATGAGCTGATCTCTCCGGGCACCTTTTTTTTCTTTTTCCGCCCTTTTTTCCTTTTTCAACCCTTTGTGTCTTAACCACCCCTTGTGTGTGTTTTGGTTCGGATGCTGATGTAAGTCCAGTGATTGGCATTCAGGCTCCATGTTTGCCTTCTTGTGTGTGTTCTGGTTCGGATGCTGATGTAAGTCCAGTGATTGGCATTCGGGCTCCACGTTTGCCTTTGCCTGTGTTTGTTTGTGTGCGTGTCAGCCGAGCTACGAATGCTCTGATTCTCCTTCGTCCAAGGAGATACGTATGCATAGGATGCGATATCCTAGCGAGCATGTGTCGTTTCCCCAGTCCGAACTACTTCGACTCTGATGTCTATGCCTGATAGACTAAGTAGGCCCAGGATGCGGTATCCTGTCGAGTCAGTTTCAGTCTTGTTTTCTTGTGTCTCTTTCAGCCAGTGTGTGTGTGTGTGTGAGCAGTGTTATAGCAACCATTTATCCTTCCTTTTGTGCGTGGATCCCTTCGAATACGACAGATGCGTAGGGGTGCTAATACCTTCCCTTCGCATAACCGACTCCCGATCCCATTCTCTTTGGTCGCGAGACCATGTCTTTTCCAGGTTTACTCTGAGTGTTTCCTTTCCCTCTTTTGGGATAAATAACGCACGGTGGCGGCTCTGTTGTTCTTGTTTTCCCGCCGGTTTTTTCGCGTAATGCGACAGAGTTCCCCAATCTTCACTATTCGAACACAATCTTCAGACCCCAAGTTGATTGTTTCCAAATTCTCAAGATGCGGCTGAATGATCTTCTCTTCGTGCTCAAGCAGACGGGTAATTTCGTCAGGAATCTCTTCAACATCATCTTCCTCTGCCTCGAATACAGGGAATTCAAAATTGGGATATGGCGTTGGATCATTATGTTCAATGGGTTTAAGAATCAACCTGCATAATGATTTGATATAAAAGCTTTTTAGAAAACACACAAGACAATCATTATGCAGATGAAAAGATTGCTTTTATTCTTGTTTTTAGGATTTTTTGTGATCACCAATTTCATGCAAAAAAGCAAAAAGGGAAAACAAATGGAAAAACAAACATTTAACATGAATTTATTGAATGAAATATCATTGTATAAATGTTGCCAAAAATGTCATCACTTCTCCTTTTGGCATGGGAGAAGGGTTTTTAAACAAAGTGAACATATTACGTTGACTTATGAATGATTGTAGGAACATCCACAGCGACCCAATTGTGACAGACCCCGCCAGGGATGACAAAGTTGTCAGTATCCTCTGCATCCTCTTCCAGAATAGCAGCAACTTCCTCAGCTTGATCGGCGTGGATGAAACCTCCACTCGTGAACAGCCCTTTATCGTTGAAGACCCCTGAAGAATAGCCAATGCCATCCCGGGATTTGTTATCTTCAAGCTCGATCATTTTTCCTAAACCAGCAACTGCACCACATTCAATGGCCAGTTTCGCATCTCGATAGGAAGCAAATGAAGGAGTTCTCTTCTCAACAGGCTCTGCTATAGATAAAGCTTGGAAAGGAGTTCCAACTTCATCCTCAGCATCAATGTATGAGAAAGAAGACAGGTGGCTAACCAGGAGAGCCTTTTCTCCCCCTACCACAACGAGTTTCTTGTTCTTAACAAATTTCAGCTTCTGGTGTAGGATGGATGTCACGGCGCCAGCCTCGTGAATCCATGGTCTACCAAGGAGACATCTATGGTGGGAGGATATCCATAACCTGAAAGGTGATCTGGAAATCACTTGGTCCAATCTTGATTGGGAGATCTACTTCCCCATTCACGGTCTTACGCGACCCATCAAAAGCTTTCACAACAACTCCACTCTGCCTCATGGGAGGCCCTTGATACGACAATCTAGAGAGAGTGGATTTCGGAAATACATTCAAAGATGGCCCAGTGTCCACCAGCACGTTGGACATGGCGTCGCTCTTGCAATTCATGGATATATGTAAAGCCATGTTGTGGTCTCTTCCCTCCTCAGGGAGATCAACGTCACAGAAACTCAAAGTGTTGCAAGCAGTAATGTTTGCAACAATGTTGTCAAACTGTTCTATAGTGACATCATGATCAACATAAGCCACGTCCAAAACTTTCTGCAGAGCCTCTCTATGCGGTTCTGAATTCAGAAGCAAGATAACATGGAGATTTTGGACGGCGTTTGTAGAAGCTGGTCTACAACGTTGTACTCACTCTTCTTGATGAGCCTCAGCATCTCATCATAATCTTCATTCACAATGGCACTAGGGCCAACAGAAGAAGTAGGAGTCTTTTGTACAGAGGAGGGTTTAGCAACAAGTGCCAGATTTGGAGGATTAACAGAATTCCCAACCGGACGCTCAACAGCGTCAGCTACAGCCTGAGGCTTCGAAGGTGAAAACACGCGACCATTACGGGTCAACCCGCTCACATCAGCTATGTTCACAACAGAGGGAGAAGGAAAGGGCACTTCTTTCCCATCTTCAACAGCGATGGCATTATATCGAAATGGAATTGCTTTGTCAGAAGAATAAGGCATAGGGCCAGCAGGCTTGATAATCAGGGCAGGAGAAACCTTTTGCTTGCTACCATCATATCGAATGACAACAGGCTCAAGGATCCTGAACACTGGAGAAATCACATTCACCTCAGGTTCATCTTCATCAATATTTCTGTTTTGAAGGATTTCAATGGTCCCCTCATCCAGCAATTCCTGCAGATCTTTTCGCACTAGGCGATAACCCAATCTATTAACCGAGCAGATACGACACTTATCATGATCATGCTTCAGATAACTGTACTGACACAGCAACCGGTGCAACTCAACAAGTGACTGTAGAATATGGCTAACATATTTGACCTTGTATTTTCCAGGGCAACCCTGGACCATGTTAACAGACTTCCCATGCTCGAGCAATGGGTTCTTCTTATCATTGGGATCGACGTCCTCAAAGCACAAAATTCCGCACCTCATAAGGTCTTGAACCTTAGTCTTCAACGGAAAGCAGTTGTCCACATTATGGCCGGGAGCACCCGAATGATAAACACAATGTTGATCAGGCTTATACCACCACTGAGGGTTAGCAGGTACAACCGGTGGGTCCCTGGGAGTAATCAATTTCCGCTCTATCAAAGAGGGATACAGCTCTACGTATGACACCGGAATCGGATCGAAAGTGATCTTCTTCCTCTCATAACTTGTATTAGCTTGATTACCGTTATTGCGAGGCTGGTAAGCCTGTTGCTGAGGACGATGATGTTGTTGATATTATTGAGTTGGTTGCTGATTATTATGTTGCTGATGATATTGCTGGTTATCTCTGAATACAGGTGCTATATGAGCCACCTGGTGCTGATTACCGGCTGAACGCACAGGCTTCCTCCTAACAGAGGGTCTTCTTGGTTTGATATGGGATTGCACAGCATGTGCCTCCCCATCTTTCCTCTTTGCAAACGCCCCATATCGCTTGCAAGAAGAGCCTTCATCTTTGGTCAAACGTCCTTCCCGGACTCCCTCCTCTAGACGCATCCCCATGTTCACCATCTCGATGAAATCAGAAGTAGCGCTAGCAATCATCCGCTCATAATAAAATGAACTCAAGGTCTTCAGAAAGATCTTGGTCATCTCTTTCTCTTCCAGAGGAGGAGTAATCTGAGCTGCCAGCTCTCGCCACCTCTGGGCGTACTCTTTAAATGTCTCTTTGTCCTTCTGGGACATGGCTCCGAGTTGATCCCGATCGGGAGCCATATCCATGTTGTACTTGTATTGCTTGACGAAAGCTTCGCCAAGATCATTGAAGGAACGGATGTTTGCACTATCCAGACTCATATACCATCTTAGTGCAGCACTAGATAAGTTGTCATGGAAATAATGAATCAGCAGCTGATCATTATCCGTTTGAGTAGACATTTTCCTGGCATACATAACCAGGTGACTGAGCGGGCAGGTGTTCCCCTTATACTTCTCAAAGTCTGAGACCTTGAATTTGACAGGTATTTTCACACCAGGAACTAAACAGAGCTCGGCTGCAGACTTGCCGAACAAATCCTTTCCTCGAAGGGTCTTCAATTCCTTGCGGAGTTCAAGAAATTGGTCATTCATTGCATCCATCTTCTCATTAACATTTGGGCCCTCAGACGGCTCAGAATGATAGATGGTGTCGTCTACCCTGGGAACGGTATGCACGATAGGAGGAGGCACAGCAATGACCGGGCTAGATGCCGGCAGAGAAGCAAAAGTTGGTGCGGGAATATCAGGCAAAAAACCAGGAGGCATACCCCACGGAAACCCGGCTGGCATGGCTGTTGGCACGAAATGGGCATTGGAAGCTGGCACTGTTGAGGAAGCAACCTCAGAAATAACAGTCCTCTGGGGAGGAGTTGCAGGTCTTGGAGACGGTTGATTCTGAGCAGCTAGGAATTGTTCCATCAGAGCGCTCAGTCTGGCGACTTCCTCTTTCAGCTCACTATTCTCTTGCTCGAGATGATCCATCAATCTTGCAGAGTTGGTTCTGGTGTAATACCGATGAGTCATCTTGTCTTCAAAATAAATGAAGAGCACAGAGTTAGGCCACAGACAAGAAGACCGGAACAAACACCTGCTTATGCAAATGATGCATGCAATGCTCGTGCATATGATTTGGTTTTATTTTCGAAGGAACTTTTAGGGTATTATTTGCACACAAAAAATATTTTTGAATATTAAGCATTTAATCACATATGGAAAATATCTCATCAAATATATTTGAGAAAAGATGTACAGCATTGTCAATCATTACAAGAGAGAAGGAAAATAAACATCTTATGGATCCCTAGAAGCTCGGGATGCCGGAAGATAAGCTGCTCAAAGCCTCTTCACCTCTCTCTCATATGTTGCTTCCATATCCGCCTTCTCTTTGGCGAGTCTGTCATACCTCCTTTTCTAGAACTTAGAAGACTGAGGAAGTAGAGTCGTCCCTGTATCATCAGGATCGTCAATGACCCGATGCTCGAGAAACTCAATGATAGCATCCTTCTCCTTGATTTGCTGAAGCAACTCTTCTTTTTCACAGATCCAGCCACGTGAAAGGTCTTCGTCTCTCAACTCCTCTACGCCTTGATTAGGGAGGGTTGAAGGCCCAGCCACAACCAAAGGTGTAGGTCTCGGATAATCATAAGGCATGAGATACTCGGATGCTCTCTTCCTCACCCAAGTAGTATACGGTTCCAGAGCTATGCAGTTCTTCGGACCCAACTCACTTCTACCCTTCTTATGGATCTTGCGCCAAGCGCGGACCATCCTGGCTTTCAGGCCTTGGGGATCTTTACCCTCCTGAAAGAACACACATTCTAACAGAATGTTATTAGGTTTATCCTTTAGGGGGAACCCAAGCTGACGACGTGCTAAGATAGGGTTGTAGCTAATCCCACCACATGTACCAAGAAGAGGCACATTGGAGAATTCACCACAAGAATCAATAATCTGGACACCGTCATATGCACGATCATACCAAGAGATATCATCATTAGTGAGAGACATAAGCCTCGTAGACCACCGTAGACATCCCTTGTTCTCCTTGAAGGCAAGCGTCTGTGGTAAGTGAGAAATAAACCACTTATACAACAGAGGCAAACAGCACACAATAGCGCCACCACCCTTTGCATTCCTCAGATGCAAAGAGACATAGGTATCACCCAACAGAGTCGGAACGGGATTGAGAACAGAGAAGATCCTAATAGCATTCACATCCACAAATTTGTCGATGTTGGGGAACAATACTAACCCATAGATGAGAAGCACAAATATGGCTTCAAAGGCATCCTCACTCATAGCCTTCCCATAAACGGTAGCTTGAGCAATGAGGAACTCAGAAGGGAGACCTTGAATTCCACCTTTGGTCGTCATATGAGCTTTAACCAAGGATTCATCTATGGTCGTCATATGAGCTTTAACCAAGAATTCCACCTTTGGTCGTCATATGAGCTACCCAAGGATTCCTCCAGGGTAGGCAACAGCTGAAAGTCTAGAAAAGAGAAGCAGTGATACAGAGGATCATAAAACTGAACCAGAGTACCCATCAACCCTTCGTCAACCTGAGTAGTCAGCAGAGGCAGAAGCTTCCCAAAACGAGCTTTGAAACCCAAGGGATCTAATACATAACATGTCAGATTCCTTAACTCTTTCAGATCGGGTTGTCTGAAGATGTACTTCTTTGTATGCCTTTTTTATCTTTCCATATCTGAAAATTTTGCAAATAAACCCCTTAAGTTCCTTGAAAATTTTCTTTTTCTGATGACATGGATGCGGATGAATGCATGAATGCATGAATGCAACAATCACACTCAAGGATCAAGCAAAGCACACCAGACAAAGGTCATGAGATAGCTCGTATTATCCTTAATATCAATCATCCATTTTGGTGGATTATGGTTTTCACCTTATCGACACCCAAGTTCCATTGATATTAACGATATATGAACGATTCAAACCTCTTTAATATCAATCATCCGTTTTAGTGGATTATGGTTTACACCTTATCAACACCCAGGTTCCACTGATATTAAGGATGTCTGAACGGATCAACCATGAATCACGGGTTTGTTGTGAGTCACGAGCATGGAGTCTCGGTTAAGAACTACCCAAAGGGAGTGTACTAGGGCTTAAATCTGCCGAACATGTTCTACCAGAGGTTCCCATAGTCATCATCCCATCTATCGAATATTATCGGAGGAACGAATACTCGTATTCCAAAAATATTCTCAAGAGAGACTCTTATGAGTGTAGTATCGCGTAACAATCGCATCAGATCTTACATCTGAACGACCTCCGCACTACATCCTAAAAATAGGCCAAGATGGGCTTGATAAACTAAGGTCCTTGGCTTCTAAGGCACATGATTGGAAGAATAATTCCTAACCACAAATAACTTGCGTGACATTAATAATCCAACATGACCTCCACCAAGTGAATGGACTCGCAAGTCAACTTGCTAAGGAATAACTCCACACAAGTCGACGAGACTATGCCATTCTCCTATCATAGGGTGCACTCGAGCTCGGGTATAGAACTCATCTCACAGATCACCAAAGCATGCAGCAATTGATATATCAAGCAAATCAATCATTACAAACAATACATTCATCCCAAATTTGCACAAAAATATGTCATAAACAATATATCACAACAATTGTGAAAAGTTGGCAAACCCACTAGGAATTGTGTTCCCCAGCAGAGTCGCCACTTTTTTGTAGCGGTGTATTCGTCACCATCGGAAATATTGTTTAGATCTGAGGTAAATCATACAAGGTAGAGTCGCCACCGCACTTTTATTTATCCAAAGGATGTTAGACGGTGTGGCTAGTGATCGAGAGGGGGGGTGAATATATCACCTCTTTAAAATTTAACGGATTTAAAGTTTTATCAGAGTTTTCAAAGTTGGCGGAAAAATCAGTCCCGAATCGACTTCCATCTATTCTGAACCGCTACTAGAAAACCGGACACACAAGTTTAATGCTGGATTTTAATGAGAATGACAGAGACAATCCACACCAGAATTTTAACTAATTGAATGCACTTATCATTAAAGTCTATTTCCAATGAATAACAACTAGCTAACCGTTTTATCAAACAGTTGGTGTGTGTGTGTGATCAATGATAGACAGCAATGAAGTTTGCTTAAAAGTTTTCTTGCCACTGCTGTCTTGCAAAAGGAACAATCACAACACACTAACTGGAATTGCTAAAACAGTTTTAAAACGTAAAGAGGAATAAGGTAAGAATACGATATGCAGAGATTTGGTAAGGAAGTTCCCCACGTCGTCCTCGCGTGTGGGTACGTCTCCCTCTCAATTTCAAATGAAATTGAGAACTTTGATTATCAATTATTGCCGAATCCGTTGATACAAGGTTATGATACAAAGACAGAATTCTAAACTCTAAGAACCTCTTCTTGTATGAACCTTCACTTGATCTGAGCATGATCAAGATTTTCCTGCACGAAATTGCAAACAATTCACCGGTTCCACGACCTGCTTGCGAAATCCCCCGATCTCCAAACGCAACGCTGCGGCTGAATATGTTCTGCAAACGTGACTCCCAAACCCTCAAGAACACTCCAGTTCTTGAAGGACAAACCAGTAGGTTTTTCCTAGAAACCCCCTTCAATCTTCAACTCAGCTAGATCCTTGATCGTTCCACTGAAAACCACAGCTAGATCCTTGATCGTACCACTGAACGTTATCTCGATGCTTCTTTTTATCCAAAGAACAAGAATGGTTATGTGTAAATGTTCTTGAAGAAAAGTGATTGAGAAGATGAAGAAGATGAAGTCTCTTTCAGGTTTCTATTTGCTCTCAAACAATTGCTCCAACACTGCTTTTTGATCTTGTGTTCAATTGTTTTTCCTCAATGAATTCGTTCCTTTTGCTGCTGTCATAACCTGTCTTATATATGCAACCACAGGAACTGTTATAAAACAAAACAGCTTTATGCATTGATACACGAGAGTATGCATCGATGCATACTGTAATATAAGTGAGTATTTGGTGAAATGAATTAATCATGTATCGATGCACAATTCGTATGTATTGATGCATGCTCCTTTTTCACTAGCATGTATCGATGCCTAATGCGTATGTATTGATACACAGGCTGTTTCAATTTGTCATGTATCGATGCCTAATGCGTATGCATTGATACACAGTCTGTTTCAATTGATCATGTATCGATGCAGGGATCGTATGGATCGATACATGGAGCATTTTGCCTTTCATGTATTGATGCATGACTCGTATGCATCGATGCATACTGAACAAAAGAAGTTTTGTGATATACCACATGCAGTATGTATCGATGCAAAGGCTTATGTGTTGATGCATACTGACATAAAATGGATTTTATGTGTTATTTTAAGAGATGTGTCAATGTAGGTCTTTTATGTAAAGTTATGCAACAATAGAATGGGATAGAAACACAATAAAAACACAAGTGTATCAAGTGATGTAATGCACAATCAACATTTGGATGATGATCAGACAATTTGCTATCATTCAAAATTAATTCAAGTAAAGAATTCTCTCACAAACTCCCCCTTTTTGATGATGGCAAGTTCTTGGCAGGATGTGTGATACTCCCCCTGAGTTTGTGCATATCTGCATTTTCTCCCCCTTTATCAACATCAAAAAGAGAGAGAAACAGGTTTATCACGGTAGCATGGTGAAGCAGGTCATGGCAAAAAATTGATAAAAAGCTATCATTCACAAAGAAGGAAGCTTCAAGGTAAAGAATCATTCACAAAGAATGACGAATAAGGGTAAAAACAGTAGAGATAAACAGCAATAGAAAAGCATTTTAAAGATACGAACGAGTTTAAGAGTTACATAAGCTAAACCATATATTGTGCAACAAAATAAAACTTGAGCAATATGAAATGAAATGCAGTGAGATGAAAAGATGGTGGGTTAATTTGGATTGTGGCCACCACAGGACTCCTCATCATGTCTGTCAGGATCAAAATGCAGGTCATGCCAGGACTTGACAGCCATCGACGGAGGCGGCATTTGAAATACCGTTTCCCAATCAGAGGCTTCAAAGGTATATGTTCTGACTCCGATAGAACACCGGAACAGATAGCCTCTACCAGTTTGTAAGCCAGCATAAAAGACCCGAATGAAATCCTCATGATAATCATCCTTTGTGGACAGAAACGACCCAAGTCTTTGTGCATGTAAGAGTTCAACCACTTCATTCAGGTGCAGGTGAATAGCATCTGTTTTATCAAAGACATGAGGTTTCATGACTAACCTTGTCTTGAAGAATTCCTCAAATTCAGCAGCAATAGCAGGATGAAGTAGCTCTAAGGCATTTGAAGGAACGTCTGGTGGTTGCTGAGAAGTACCGGTTGTTTCCTTTCCCTTTCCTTTTCCTTTGGCTCTGGCTGGAATAGTGCGTGGAGGCATGGTGATGTGAGATTTAGGGTTTTAGAGAGAGAGTGAAGATGAGGTGGATTAGGGTTAGCCACTGGTTTTGGGGTTTTTGAGGGCAGATGATATGAAGTCTTGAGATAGGAAGTGATATGATTGGCTGATGTGTCGATGCATGAGAGAGAAAGAAATGCATTTAATTCAGATAGCATCAGTATGTGTTGATGCAGATGGTCATGCGTCGATGCCAAATATTCACAATTGGCATGTGTATCGATACATGCGATGGATGCATCGATGCATCTTGAACCAGTTTTTAAAAAGTTGAATTCCATAATGTATGGATCGATGCATGCTTCTTTTGTGTCGATGCATACTGATGCTGAACTAGCTTTTAATGAATTTTAATGCAGTATGAATATGCATTATGCACTATGTCATGATGATTATGCTCAAGAAAGATTCAGAAGTCAGATTGATAATGTGCACACAATATAGACAAGGAATATATGCAATCAAATTTTATATCAACTAGAGTAAGAACATTTTTTCTAACATACACAATCACTTAGCAATAAGAAAATTGTAGAAAGGATTGATATTACCTCTGTTGGAGAAATCTTATGATGGATAATTGACATCTAAAACAGCTCTTATCAACAATGGTGAGGCATAATATAATTAAGAGGTAACATGCTTATGACATCAATTGAGAAAGATCTAAGATCCCTAATTCGCGACGAATGTTGAAGAAAGGTTCTGTTGCCAACGGTTTAGTGAAAATATCAGCAAGCTGATTTTTGGAATCAACGTGCTCAAAGACAACGTCTTCTTTTTCAACATGATCACGAAGGAAATGATGTCTAATCTCTATGTGTTTAGTGCGTGAGTGTAAAACAGGGTTTTTAGTAAGGTTTATGGCACTAGTGTTGTCACATTTGATAGGAATACGTTTGAGTTGAATGTTGAAGTCTTGTAGTTGCTGCTTCAGCCATAAAATCTGAGCGCAACAACTACCGGCTGCAACGTATTCTGCCTCTGCAGTTGACAAAGCCACAGAAACTTGCTTTTTGCTATGCCAACTGACCAAGGAGTTTGAAAACAGGTGACATGTACCACTTGTGCTTTTCCTATCTGATTTGCAGCCAGCAAAATCAGAATCGGAGTACCCTACTAAGCTACAATCACTTCCTTTGGAATACCAAAGCCCATATTTAGGTGTTCCGTGAAGATATCTAAATATGCGCTTCACCGCTTTTAGGTGCGATTCCTTAGGATTTGATTGATAGCGTGCACACATACAAACACTAAACATGATGTCAGGTCTAGAAGCAGAAAGATACAAGAGAGATCCAATCATACCTCTGAACCTTTTGACATCTACACACTTACCGTGCTCATCCTTATCTAGATTTCCGTTGGTAGGCATTGGGGTGTCGATTGATTTTGAGTCATTCATTCCAAAGCGCTTGAGTAGTTCTCTGCAGTATTTTGTTTGACATACTGCTGTACCCTCATCAAGTTGCTTTATTTGCAGTCCTAAGAAGTAGTTCAGCTCCCCCATTAGACTCATCTCAAATTCACCCTGCATAACCTTAGAAAATTCTTCGACCAAGTGTATGTTAGTTGAACCAAATATGATATCGTCGACATAAACTTGAACTAAAAGAATGTGCTTCCCTTTGTGTTTAATAAAGAGAGTATTGTCCACTTTACCTCTTGAATATCCATCATCAATTAGGAATTTGCTAAGCCTTTCATACCAAACCCGAGGGGCTTGTTTAAGACCATACAAAGCTCGTTTTAATTTGTAAACATGATCTGGATTTTCAGCATTTTCAAAACCAGGAGGTTGTGAAACATATACTTCTTCATTTATGACACCATTAAGAAAGGCACTCTTTACGTCCATTTGGTAAAGCTTAAAATCCTTAGAACACGCATAGGCAAGCAAAAGACGTATAGCTTCAAGGCGAGCAACTAGAGCATAAGTATCCTCATAGTCTATGCCCTCCTCTTGGTTATACCCTTGTGCTACTAAATGTGCCTTGTTCCTAGTAATCACTCCGTTTTCATCAAGTTTGTTTCTAAAAACCCACTTAGTGCCTATGATATGATGATCTCGCGGACAAGGGACAAGTTCCCAAACGTCATTTCTTTTAAATTGATTAAGCTCTTCTTGCATGGACATTAGCCAAAATTCATCAATCAAGGCCTCTTTGGCATTCTTAGGTTCTACTTGTGAAACAAACGCGAAGTGAGAACAAAAATTACTTATCTTAGAACGGGTCATTACTTCCTTTGAAATGTCTCCCAAGATGTTGTCAATGGGATGGTCTTTTGAGGATTTCCAAGCTGTTGGAAGATCCTTCACTTCAGCTGTCTTTTCTTCCTCATTTTCTTCATGACTAGTATCTTCCTCCTTCTCATGGGCAGCGGTTTTGGACTGATCAGTTTCCTCAACAGCTTCCTTGAGTATGTCTTCTGTAGATACACCTGCGTCATCAAAAGAAATACCTTTTCCGACATTTTTCGGATAAGACTTATCAAAAGAAACATGAACAGATTCTTCAACAGTAAGTAAACACTTATTATACACTCTATATGCTTTACTCTTATACCCTTAAACACAACGTTCTGTTCAGCATGTTCAATTATGCAGCAAGTTTTTGTGAAAGTGACTTTATAGCCCATGTCACACAATTGACTTATGCTTAACAAATTATGTTTAAGTCCCTCTACTAGATGGACATTAGAAATAGTAGTGGTGGAGGGATTTCCTACACTACCTTTGCCGAGTATAGCTCCTTTGTTATTGTCTTCATAAGTAACATATCCCTTCTTCTTTGCTTTGAAGTCTATGAAAAGCGATATGTCACCGGTCATGTGCCTTGAGCAACCGCTGTCAAGAAACCATCTTCTATCTACGGAAGCAAGGCATTCATCCTACAATATCAAAAGAGAGAGGTTGGTCCCCAATTTTCATTGGGTCCAAGTGGGTAAGTGCTAATATGGTTGCCTTTTGGCTTCCATTTATAAATACCTTTAGGAACAAGAAATCTCCTAAACTTGCATTTCTCAATGGTATGGCCAGCATGACAACAATAATGACATAAACCATGATGATGTGTTTGTTGTTTCTTGTTCATTAAATCCTTTAGAATAAAAGAGTATTTTGCATATGGTGGATTTAATGACTTCTTAAACAACTTAGAGTCAACGGCATAAGTAACTTTAGGTTGTAAAGCTTTTTCCAATTTGACCTTGAGAGTGTTTACCTCTTTTTGCCAAATGTAACAAGCATCACAGTACCCAACTTTACTACATCCGTCAATGTCAATAACTTTTGAATTTTCTGCAATACTAGCTTTTAACCTTTCTAAATCTATTTCAGCTTTGTATACTTTACCTTCCAAAAATGAAAAAATTTGTTTATCGGAAGATAGTCTTTTAAAAGCATCTACAGCTTCGTTATGCAGTTTTTCAAAAGCTATTTTCAGTTCAGAAAAAGACATAGAAGAGAAATTATTATAATAGGCTTATTTTACCTTTTTATCATTGATTTTCTTCTTGTGGTAGGACAGATTTTTGGTGTGAGCCGTAAGGCACAGATTTGCGGTTTCATCACTATCACTTGAACTTTGTGTGCTTGATGAATCACTATCACTTTCCCATGCAATGTAAGCTCTTCTTTGTTTGTTGTACCCTTTTGGTGGAGCTTTTCCTTGATCCTTATACTTCATAGGGCAATCTGTTTTATAATGTCCAGATTTACCACAATTAAAACAAGATCCTCTTCCTCTACTCTTCTTATTCTCTTCCTGTTTCGCATCTGTAGATTGTCTTCGAAACTTCATGAGGTTTTTGTCGGAATGCTTGACTTCATTCTTTCGAATGAATCTATTATATCTCCTTACAAACAGTCTCATTTCCTCATCATCCGAATCTTTGTCACTACTAGAATCATTGTCACTTTGCTCTTTTCGTGAGGACTTAGAGCTAGAGGCCACAAGAGCTATTGGCTTCTTCTCTCCCTCTTTGTCTCTCTTCTTCTCCTTTTCCTTCTTACTTTTATTCTCAAACTTTTCAAGACTTTCTAATGCTTGCTGATGTTCTTCCAGCTTTCCAAACAGAGTTGTAATCGTAAGTCTTGTAAGATCGTTGGCTTCCTTAATTGCTGTTACTTTAGGTTGCCACTCCCTGCTAAGACACCTGAGAATTTTATTAGTAGCATTTTCATTGGAAATAGGTTTTCCAAGCGCATTCAATCGGTTAGTTAGATGAGTGAATCTCTTTTGCATGTCGGAGATGGATTCTCCTTGTTTCATGCGAAAGAGCTCAAACTCTTAATTGAGTGTGTTAATGTGGGACTGTTTTACTTCAGTAGTACCCTCATGGGCAACTTCTAAAGCATCCCACATTTCTTTAGCTTTCGTGCAATGGGATACTCGATAATACTCATCAACACCAAGTGCTGAAATTAGCATGTTTCGAGCTCTCCAATCACACGACCACTTTTTCTCATCTTTCTCATTCCAATCATCTTCTGGTTTAGGTACTATGGCGCCAGCTGCATTAGTCATAGTAATTTGAAACGGACCGTTTTCAAAGGCAGCCCATACTAGCCTATCCACAAAATTTATATGAACTCGCATGCAGTCTTTCCAGTAGCCGTAATTTTCACCGTTGAAAATAGGCGCTCTATTATACGCCCCCTTTGGTTCAGAATCCATACTGTTACAGGCAGCCACAGAGCACCAGCGAACCGGCGCTCTGATACCACTTGTTAGACGGTGTGGCTAGTGATCGAGAGGGGGGGTGAATAGATCACCTCTTTAAAATTTAACGGATTTAAAGTTTTATCAGAGTTTTCAAAGTTGGCGGAAAAATCAGTCCCGAATCGACTTCCGTCTATTCTGAACCGCTACTAGAAAACCGGACACACAAGTTTAATGCTGGATTTTAATGAGAATGACAGAGACAATCCACACCAGAATTTTAACTAATTGAATGCACTTATCATTAAAGTCTATTTCCAATGAATAACAACTAGCTAACCGTTTTGTCAAACAGTTGGTGTGTGTGTGATCAATGATAGACAGCAATGAAGTTTGCTTAAAAGTTTTCTTGCCACTGCTGTCTTGCAAAAGGAACAATCACAACACACTAACTGGAATTGCTAAAACAGTTTTAAAACGTAAAGAGGAATAAGGTAAGAATACGATACGCAGAGATTTGGTAAGGAAGTTCCCCACGTCGTCCTCGCGTGTGGGTACGTCTCCCTCTCAATTTCAAATGAAATTGAGAACTTTGATTATCAATTATTGCCGAATCCGTTGATACAAGGTTATGATACAAAGACAGAATTATAAACTCTAAGAACCTCTTCTTGTATGAACCTTCACTTGATCTGAGCACGATCAAGATTTTCCTGCACGAAATTGCAAACAATTCACCGGTTCCACGACCTGCTTGCGAAATCCCCCGATCTCCAAACGCAACGCTGCGGCTGAATATGTTCTGCAAACGTGACTCCCAAACCCTCAAGAACACTCCAGTTCTTGAAGGACAAACCAGTAGGTTTTTCCTAGAAACCCCCTTCAATCTTCAACTCAGCTAGATCCTTGATCGTTCCACTGAAAACCACAGCTAGATCCTTGATCGTACCACTGAAAGTTATCTCGATGCTTCTTTTTATCCAAAGAACAAGAATGGTTATGTGTAAATGTTCTTGAAGAAAAGTGATTGAGAAGATGAAGAAGATGAAGTCTCTTTCAGGTTTCTATTTGCTCTCAAACAATTGCTCAAACACTTCTTTTTGATTTTGTGTTCAATTGTTTTTCCTCAATGAATTCGTTCCTTTTGCTGCTGTCATAACCTGTCTTATATATGCAACCACAGGAACTGTTATAAAACAAAACAGCTTTATGCATTGATACATGAGAGTATGCATCGATGCATACTGTAATATAAGTGAGTATTTGGTGAAATGAATTAATCATGTATCGATGCACAATTCGTATGTATTGATGCATGCTCCTTTTTCACTAGCATGTATCGATGCCTAATGCGTATGTATTGATACACAGGCTGTTTCAATTTGTCATGTATCGATGCCTAATGCGTATGCATTGATACACAGTCTGTTTCAATTGATCATGTATCGATGCAGGGATCGTATGGATCGATACATGGAGCCTTTTGCCTTTCATGTATTGATGCATGACTCGTATGCATCGATGCATACTGAACAAAAGAAGTTTTGTGATATACCACATGCAGTATGTATCGATGCAAAGGCTTATGTGTTGATGCATACTGACATAAAATGGATTTTATGTGTTATTTTAAGAGATGTGTCAATGTAGGTCTTTTATGTAAAGTTATGCAACAATAGAATGCGATAGAAACACAATAAAAACACAAGTGTATCAAGTGATGTAATGCACAATCAACATTTGGATGATGATCACACAATTTGCTATCATTCAAAATTAATTCAAGTAAAGAATTCTCTCACAAAGGAATGGCTAAAAAGCGAACAAAAGCCTAAGAAGTTTTGCAAAGAAAACTAATAAAAGGGGTACAGAGATCTGGGTAAGGGGGTAATTATGCAAATGGAAGGTGTTAGGCACCCAAAGCATCCTAGGTACTCCTAGGGAACCCTTTTCACAAATTGTTGCAAAAGATATTGGTATGAAATATTTATTGTGCAAACATGAATGAAGGGATGGGAAAAGAATGTACAAGTTTTATTATTTTTTGTGTTTGGATGGAAAGATCCATTGCCTACGTACCCTTACAGGATCAAAACCTCGTAGTTCGGCTAAAAGATTTCCAAAACATGGGTGAATTGATTTTAAAACAAAAGCCCTAAGGTCTTTCGTTATCCACGGGAGAAAACTCAACCTATACAACCATAAGTCCACCATGTGAGAACAGCTTCAACTTGCTAGTGAGGGACCAATGCCCTATAAGAAGCAAGGAAGTCTTACAATTCAATCACTAAGGACAAAAGGTGAGATTCACATCAACCACTAAGATAACTAAGATCTATGGCTAATGTATGAAAACTTGATTAAAGAATGGGCAAAGCCACAAAACAATTGAATGAGTGGAATTAGTCAATTAGAATTATTCACAAAAAGAAGTCAAAGTATGATTAGAATTCAATTCACAAGAAGTATTATAAAAATGAAGTTTGAAAATCAAAGGCATAAGGCCTAGGTTTCTAGTTTTGAAAACAGGTGAAAATGTTTGCACAATAGTTTTCTGGTTTTGGGTTAACATGCAAATGGAGGTTTAAAGAACAAAAAGGTGGGAGGATGAAGAGCAAAACTTCTTAGGAGGTCACCTCTTGAGATCATATGTAGATGATCCAAGTGATTCCTTTAAAAATGGCAACAAGCAAAGCAAACAAGCAAGGTTCAAAAAGAAATAAAGATGGAAATGGATGGCCAATAAATGGTCTTGTATCCAACTCCGAAAACGAAACGGGAAACGGAGTGCCAATAAATGGTCTTACGTCCAACTCCACAAAGCAACATGAAATAGGAAACAGGTAGCCAATCAATGGTCTTACACCTGACTCCACAAAAAGAAACAAAAAAAGAAACAGGTAGCCAATCCATGGTCTTACACCTGAATCCACAAAACAAAACAGGAAAGGAAATGGAGTGCCACTAAATGGTCTTAAATCCAGCTCCCCAATAGGAACAGGAAACAGATGGCCAATCAATGGTCTTACATCTAACTCCTCAAGCAAATCAAAGAACAAATGCAAAAGCAATACGCAACAACATGCCAAAGCATTATGCAATAACAATATGCAAAGTAAGCACAAACAATCACAATCAATCAATTAGCACACATTATACACAATCAAGAGGCTCAATCAAGGTTAGGCTTTAGTCAAGGGGTCATATCAACCTCAACAAACAAGCCGGTACTGTATGGGTGTTTTGAGCTCTTAACCCTAACATTGAGAGTTAGGGTGAAGCAGATGAAATGGGAAATGAGGATTAGACCTCATAGCTCTTAACCCTGGCCTGGGTGAGCTTGAATCAAATAAAGTGTGGGAGTTCAGAATGAGGAACTCTACTCCACATGACTGACTCTATATACAATGATCTTGGGTTAGATTCAAAAGCATCAACACGTAGTGTGAGCATAATGAAAGACTCAACTGAATAGCAGGGGATGGATTGCACATCCCTTTTATCTGCCAATTGCCTCTTAAGAGGACTTAACCTGCTTGGCACAAATATAAACAATCAAATACATGGCCTCTTAAGGAGGGCTTCAGACAGGTGCCTGCCAAAAGAACATGACAGGTCTTCCAGACTACATGGAGAATAGGAATTTACCTAAGTGGTATGCCAACCAGAAGCAAAGCAAATCAACTCAAGTAATGAGTTAAAGCTACTAAAGTACCTGTAAGAAAATGAAACAAGTCAATATTCACATTCAGACAAACAATCAACAGACAATAGTGAGACAACCAATATACACAATGTAAGTCAACAATTCAAGTGCATTAGCCTCCCAAGGACCTAAAACACAATCAACATTAGTTAAACAAAACAAAATGCATCTCAACTCATGAGATCAACATCATCCATTAGGACTTATTGCTTGAACCTGAAATGTACAGCTCAAAATGTGAGTCGAAACCCCTAGGGCAAAGCCTAGGGTCAAAAGTGAATCAAAAAGCCAAAACAGCAACCAAAATTTGACATGAAGCAACTTTAAACACATGAGAACATGTCCTAAAAAGGACCAAGTCAAAATCATCAAGAAACATCATTTCATGAGCAAGAGAAGATAAAGGCAAATTCAAAGCTCACAAATGATCATCATGAATCAAAATTCCACATTAAAACAGAAATGAATCAAACAATTCTGAAAATTTTTATTAGCATACAACACATCAAGCACAATCATCATACCAAAAATCAGAATCATCAGAGTTCAAATGACATGGATACAAATATGCACAAGCTAGACATCCAATTGTGTGACACAAATTATCACACCTAAAGTACATGTGTCCCAAACAGAGAGGAAAATAGCAAAAAATGCCAAATAAAATCACACAAATCCATCAACATATTAAGAATCATCATGCAAAATTTCATGGCAATTGGATCATGTATGAGCATTTTATGATAAGATGAATGAGACATGGTACAAATGCATACATGTTCAAAGAGCCTAGCACAAACAAAATTCCAGCCATGCACAACTTTAGATATTTCCATCAAAAAATAGAAGACATTCACATGATCATATAGAAAAAAACCTGGAATTATTTGGATCATTATTCAATTTTTGGTGATTTTTTGAAGATCATGCATAAAATGAAAATAAAAATTGCAAATCATGAAGAAATAATGAAATGAATGAATAAAATGGAGATGGCAATAATCTGGACTCGAACACACAACATAGAGCCCAATGGCGCGCGTCTAAACGCTGCGTTTCATTAATCTGATGTGGCTAGCCACATCAGAGTCAATGCTAGCGTGGACAATTCAATGTATTCTAGGCCAATGGAAGCGACACCAGTGTGCCACGAAGGAGCCACGTCAAAATGAATTAAACAAAACTAAAGCAATAAGAAAGAATCGAACGCGTGAGGCCTCAGTTAAAGTCTCTTCCATAGTGAATTTTTCATGAACGAACCAGAAACCATAGGCCTGTACAGACAGGGTGGCGTACGGTGGAAACCACCGTCTTCTTCATGAAGACGGTGGATGAACAGTAACAATCCACAATTTTTTTTCCAAATTTGGCCAAAACTTATATCAATCAAAAGCTCGTGACATGTACAACAAGAATCCAACATCAGCTCATGTTAATTCATCACATACATTGTAAATCGAAACAAAACATTTTGATGTACAAAACTTCAATCAAGCATATCTCAGCCAATAAGCCACCATTTCACACGAAATTTCCATCAGCATAATCAGCAAGCAAGGATCTACACTATCATGGCAAAAGTTTTGAGAATTAGGAGCTTCGAAAAACCTACCTCTTGAAGATCAACTTCTGGAATCAGCAATTTCAAGGCCTGGCAAGCTTCAAATCCACTCCTCTATCACTGTTATGAAGCTTTATGAAGAAATTGGAGCTTATAGTGGCTTAGATCTTGCTCAAAAAACAGCTTCCATGTTCATTGTTCTTGAGCTTGCTATGCTTAATTTCTGCTCGAATTCACTGATCCAAGGCTTGATCTACACCAAATCAATATCACAGAACAAGAATATGGAAGAAAATCAAAGGCTTATGTGGAAGAAATTTGAATTTGGATTGGGAGAAAATTTTGGAGGGAAGAGGATTTTAGATCTAGAAATGGTGAAAAATCTACAATTCTGTTATGCTTTGATATTTATATGATCTCCTAATCATGCTGAAAAACTTAATTAAGCTTGCTTAATTGTGATTAGCAAAAACAAGGTGTGTGACCAAAAAATGAAAATGGAGGGTGCATGGCAAATCCAAACATGAACAGTACCATGTGTATGGTCAAATTCACTCAAAATCATTTTATCAAGACAATGGTAATGGTATTTTGTCCATACAATGCACCAATTTCGAATTTGCCATTTTCCCTCCAAAATTGACATGAAAGAACAAATGATCATATGATGAGATTTCATGCAATGTGATGAATGATTTAGAAATTTCATGTCATGAGAAGAATTTGGCAAAAAGGAGCACTCAATTTGGAGTTATGAGTCAAAAGATATGGCCTTTTGAAGTTCCATGCACACTTGGCAATGATTGGATCATATGTCTTCAACCATTCATCACATGATCATGATCTTGGACGTTTTGGAAATGGGAGAGAGATATCTTCAACTTTCATGTTGGACAAAATTTCATTTGAAGCTTCTTTGATGTTGGAAAGTTGAGTTGAAGTTGGACCAAAAACTTGCTATTTTTGGAAAGTTGAAATTATAGGTCACTTTCCATTTTTGGAAACTTTTGCATTGGCTTCAAATTCTTCAACATTGATGTTTGGTATGATGAATAAGCATGATTTGGACATGAATGGGATGAAGAAACTCAATTCTCACACTCAAAACCCACAGTTGACTTTTCAGTTGACTGCATTGGTCCTTAGATGACCTGAAAATATTCTGATGAACTTGGGCCTGTGCCACTTGGGGAATTGGCTCCAAAATGGGCCCATAACTCACATGAGCTCAATATAATGCCATATGGTCCTCATACCAAGGAAATACCATCACCTCTTGTACCATGGATTCACCTGATGCACTTGACCTATGCTTGCTTAGACTGCAAGACAAATGTTAGATGACATATTTTTGCACATTTTTGGTTAGTGCTTAAAAGAAAATCAATGATATATAAATGCAAGCAATGCTTGGTGATCAAGAATCACTCTCAAAAAGATCCCACCCATAGGGAAGGAAGCAAGGTGTCCAATGATCCTTGAGGCTTATGCAATGATATGCTATGATGCCATGAGGGATCTTAGGGACAAAATTGGGGTCTTACAGACGAGACAATTCATCACTCACTTCTTCGTCACTTTCCTCCTCGGCCTCAAACACAGGGAATTCAAAATTTGGAGAAGGAGTAGGATCATTGTATTCAATGGGGGTTAGAAACCAACCTGCATAATGATTTCATATTTTGATTTTAGAGAAGTGAATTTGTGACCAAATATTATGCAGATGGACAATTGTATTGTTTATTTATGTTTTTTGTGATTACCATTACCAGAATAAAGCAAAAAGTAAAATCAAAACATCATAGATGTGGCTGAATAAAATTAATTTTATTGATGATCAAATTTGAAATGCCTAACAATGTTCACTTCCCCCTTAGGCATATGAAAAGGATTTTTAAAACATACAAAAACAATTACTTAGATCGATGCAAAATAATAGGAATGTCAACAGCATTCCAATTGCTGCAAGCCTTTCCATGCGTCACAAAATTGGTGCAGTCTTCCTCTTCCTCATCCTCTAGCACATCAACTAAGTGTTATTCATTGCCATGAATAAACCCTCCGCTGCGGAAGCTAAGTTGCATATCCTCTGATCTAGCAGTAGACAAACCTTGTTGAAAACCCAGACCGATTTTACCTTTGTTGTCGAAGACCTCTACCATGCGCCCCCACTGATCAACATTGCCTTCTTCAACAATCTTCCTTGCATCATTCAATGAGGACATAGGTGCCCCAACTCTCTTTTCAGCAGCAATAGATAAGGCTTGGAAAGGAGTTCCAACCTCATCCTCAACTTCAACATAAGATAAAGATGACAGGTGGCTAACCAATAACACATTTTCCCCTCCAACGATAACAAGCTTCCCATTCTTCACAAATTTGAGCTTTTGATGCAATGTGGAGGTAACAACTCCCGCCTCGTGAATCCATGGCCTTCCCAACATACAACTATAGGCCAGATGGATATCCATTACTTGGAAAGTAATCTGGAAGTCACTCGGACCTATCTTCACTAGAAGATCCACTTCACCTATCACCATTTTGCGTGAACCGTTAGAAGCTTTGACGATTACACCGCTATACCTCATAGGTACTCCTTGATATGATAACTTTGACAATGTTGAATTCGGAAGCACATTCAACGAAGACCCAGTGTCAACAAGCACATTGGACAAAGTATCATCTTTGCAATTCATAGAGATATGCAAAGCCAAGTTATGATTCCTACCCTCCTCAGGGAGTTCTTCATCAAAAAATCTGAGATTGTTGCAGGAAGCGATGTTAGCTACTATATGATCAAACTGATCCATTGTAACATCATGTTCCACAAACTTTTGTTCTAGAACTCTTTCCAGTGTTTCTCTATGCACTTCTGAATTCATTATCAGAGATAGTACTGAAATCTTTGCGGGGGATTGGAGAAGCTGCTCCACCATGTTAAACTCATTCTTCTTTATTAGACGAAGTACCTCATCATCATCATTAGCCTTTAAATTGCTGGATTCACCAGACTGACATTTTGAAGCACTAACCGGGTCTACAACAGGCACTTCCACCTTCTTATTGACAATTGATTCTTCCTTATCTTTTGGGAACACCGGCCCAAACACTCGACCGCTACGGGTCACCTTAGTAACATCAGCAATACTCATGACAGAACTGGTCATAGGCAATGGAACCTCTTGACCATTCTTCACCATAGTTGCATTGTACCGATACGGAACAGCTTTATCGGATGAATACGGGACTGGGCCCGCTAACCGTATGACCAACGGTGATACCGATCTTTGACTGTTGTTGTTACTATTACTATTGCCGTACTGAATGACTACTCTTTCCAGATTATTGAAAATGGGCACTATGGCATTCACATCGTCATCTATATGACGGGATTGAATAATTTGGATCATGCCTTCATCCATCAACAGCTGGATGTCCCTTTTCACTACCACACAACCCCTCGGGTTGACACTGCAGATAGCACAACCGTCATGGTCATGCTCACAATCACTCACCATACGAATGTCCTTATGCATTTCCACTAAGGACCTCTGGATGAAACGAACATCAAACACTTTAAACTCCCCAGGACAACCATCCACCATGTTAATAGAAGAATTCCCAATAGCGGGCAGTGGATTTGCTTTCACGTTCGGCGCACGATCCTCTAAGGATACCATTCCACTCTTTATCAGCTTCTGAACTTCATACTTGAACGAATAGCAGTTCTCAATGTCATGTTCAGGTGCCCCTTGATAAAAAGCACAACGGAGTTCAGGTTTGTGCCACCATGGGAGTGGTTCTGGAATTTGTGACGGGTTTCTCGGTTGGAGTAGGTTCTTGAGAACCAAATATGCATAAATCTCTGCATAAGTCATAGGAATCGGGTCAAATGAGACCTTCTTCCTCTCGAAATTTTGCTGATGATGATTGTTGGTATTGTTGTTGTAAGTGTTTGTTCGTTAATGTGGTTGTTGTTGTTAACGTTGTTGTTGTTGAATTGGTGTTGATTGACTGTCCGAAAATATTGGAATTACTGAGGATACTTGATGATGGTGTTGATGGGATGGTTGACTCTTTATGATCTGAGGCCTCTTCTGCCTCCCACTAGAAATTGCATTAGCTTAATTGTCTTTCTTCTTCCAAACTGCTGTCATATCTCTTACTTGATGATGCTTCCTCCTTTGACAATCGTACTTCTCAGACACTAGGGGCACTAGCAATCATGCGTTCATAGTAAACTGAACTCAAGGTCTTCAAAAAGATCTTTGTCATCTCCTTCTCTTTTAAAGGAGTGGTGATTTGAGCAGATAATTCTCTCTATCTCTGCGTATATTCTTTGAATGTCTCCTTATCTTTCTCAGACATAAACCTCAATTGGTCTCTATCAGGCGCCATATCCATATTTACTTATATTGCTTGACAAAAGCTTCTCCCAAATCTTTGAAAGTGCGGATGCTTGCACTGTCCAACCCCATATACCATATGAGCGCAACACCGGTCAGACTGTCTTGGAAGTAGTGGATTAACAGCTGGTCGTTATCTGTTTGGGTAGACATTTTACGGGCATACATCACCAAATGACTGAGCGGACATGTGTTCCCTCTATATTTTTCAAAGTTAGGCACTTTGAACTTCACTAGAATCTTCACATTTGGCACCAGACATAACTCAACAGTACTTTTCCCAAACAAGTCCTTACCTCTCAACGTCTTCAATTCCTTGCGCAACTCAAGAAATTGATCCTTCATTTCATCCATTTTCTCATAAACATTCGGGCCCTCAAATGGCTCGGAATGGTAAATGGTGTCCTCCACACGAGGTAAGGTGTGCACAACGGGAGGTGGCACAGACATGATCAGGCTAGATATCGGCATGGAAGCAAAGTAGGCGCAAATGATGCATGGAATGCAATACTTGTTTATTTATTTTCATTTTTCAAGGAACTTACTATATCATTTGCAAATATATGCATACTTACCAATAATTGCAATAATTTGATATGACAAAAAATCTCTTTTTATTTATATAATTGGAAGGATTACACTGAGTACAATTTCAGAAACCAAATAAAATACAAGAGAAAAGTAGCCTAGTCATCCTAAGGATCCCTAACAACAACGTCAGAAGATCTGGCTGTAGGCACGTACTTCCTGCGAATGCATCAAATCTCAGTCTCAAAAGAAGCCTTCATCTGAGTCTTCTCGAGGACAAACTGGTCAACAATCTTCTTCCAAGAAACGGAAGGCTGAGGCATACTAGAGGAAGATGAAACCTTTGGATCTCTCTGTCTCTTTGTAACTCATTCTTCAAGTAGCTCAATGAGTGCATCTTTGTCTATAGACTCCAACTGCAACTCCTCATGCTTTTTGCTCAAAGCATAGAAACGCTCTTCCCACATATCTTTCTCTTGCTTCATCTTGGCGAGTGCCTCTTCCAACTCCTCTACATCTTGGTTATGGGGAGTTAATGGCTCAACCACAACCATAGATATAGGTCTCTCACAAGGATAAGGCATCTTCAACTCCAAAGCTCTCTTCTTCATCCAAAGAGTGTAAGCTTCTAAAGCCACACAATTGCACGGACCAAGCTCAGATCTTCCTTTCCTATGCACATTATACCAAGCATGCACAATCTTCTACTTCAAATGTTGAGGATCTTTACCCTCTTGATAGAAAATACCTTCTAACAAAGTGTTATTAGGCTTGTCTCTCAATGGGAAGCCAAGTTGACGATGATCCAAAGCAGGGTTGTAGTTAATTCCTCCTTGCGTACCAATGAGAGGCACATTAGAGAATTCACCACAACAATCAATAATCTCCAAACTGCTCAAAGAAGGATCATACCAAACTATATCATCATTAGTGAGAGACATAAGTCTCTGAGACCACCATAGACATTGTTTGTTCTCCACAAAAGCAGGTGTCAGAGGCAAGTGCGAAATAAACCACTTGTACAGAAGAGGAATGCAACAGACAATAGTTCCACCACCCTTAGCGTTCCTTAGATGCAAAGAGAAATACATATCACCCAATAAAGTAGGCACATGATTCCCAATAAAGAAAATTCTAATGGCATTAACATCAACAAAACCGTCAATGTTAGGGAACAAAGCTAATCCATAAATGAGCAAAACAAAGATAGCTTCAAAAGCATCCACACTACTAGCTTGAGCAAAAGCAGTAGCTTCCTTGATGAGGAAATCAGATGGCAACCCAAACAATCCTCCTTTCTTCACCCAACGAGTCTTTATCTCAGACTTCTTCAAGTGAAGAGCTTCAGCAATAAGATGAGATCTGGGAATCTCTTCCAATCCACTAAAAGGTACCTTTCTAGAAACAGGTATTCCCAAAAGATGGGCATTCTCCTCCAACGTAGGCACAAGCTGATAATCAGGAAAAGTGAAGTAATGGTAGAAAGGGTCACAGAACTAAACCAACACACTCAGGAGTCCTTCAACCACATTAGCAGACAAGATAGATAGAAGCTTCCCATGGCGTTGTTTGAAGTCCAAGGGATCTAATACAAAAGATGTTAGCTTCCTTAACTCTTTCAAGTCGGGACATCTAAAACGGTACTTCTTAGTGTTCCTTCGTCCATAATCCATGGTCTGAAAATATTTGCAAATAATACCTCAGTTCCTTGAAATTTTTGTGTGATGAATGTTATGATGCGCATGAATGCATGAATGCAACAATCACAAATAAGGGATCACACACAAGGAAAGCAAACAAAGGTAAATGGATGAATCAAGTCATTGTCAAGATCAATCATCCATTTTGGTGGATTATGGTTTACACCTTATCAACACCCAAGTTCCATTAATATTGACAAGACTTTATTGGATCAACCAAGAATCAAGGGTTTGTTGTGAGTCACGAGCATGGAGTTTGGGTAAGAACCATCCCAAAGGAGTGAACTAAGGATGAAACCTGTAGATCATGTTCTAAAAAGTTCCCAAAGTCTTAATTCCATCTATCGGATATTATAGGTTAAGATGATTGACTCATCGACCCATAATATTCTCAAGAGAAACTCGTCTGAGTGTCGTATCGCGCAACAACTGTTATCAAGTCAACACTTGAACAGCCTCCTCACTACGTCCTAAATAGGACAAGAGGGGGTAAATGTTCTATGGTCCTCAGCTTCTCGGACCCAAATTAGAGATAGTAATGCCTAACCATAAATACTTGTGTGACATTTCCAAATACAAAAGGGTCTCCACTGAGCAGATGGATCTCAAGCCAACTTGTTAATGACTACTCCACACAAGTCGAACATGACTATACCATCCTCCTATGTTAATTGCACTCAAGTTCGGGTTAAAACATATCTCACCACTCAGAGATCACCAAGCACAACAAGCAGATTATATCACACAAATATACATACATCACATATATACAATTATATACATGCAAAAGAGTAGGTTAAACCCACTGGAGACTACTCGCCAGCAGAGTCGTCACTTAATTTCTGTAGCGGTAAATTCATGATCATCAAGCTATGGACAAGCAAGACATCAAATAACAAGAGTTTCCACGTGTTTTTTTTGTTTCCAAAGGAAAAGGGAAAAGTAAGAACAAAACCCAAAAGTAAGAAGTTTTCAAATCAAAACTAATAAAATGCCAGAGATTACAGGTAAGGGGGTTGGTTACACAAAGGGAAGGTGTTAGCACCCAAAGTGTCCTAGATACTCTTAGGGAGCCCTTTCTTGTGTGCATATGTATTTTGTATAAAGTGATGTTTACAAATAAATATAATGGAGGGATGAGAAAAGAATTCATTGATTATATTTTTGTGTTTGACAAGACCTTCGGACTTGTGCCTACGTACCAACATGAAAATGAGGGATCAAAACCTCGTAGTTCGTGATACAAATTTCAAAGTGGATGCATTGCTTTTAATCAAAAATTAAGTTTGAAAGGCATAAGGGCCTAGAGAATGGTTTGAATGAGTTAGTTCTTTTTGGATTTTTAAAATTTTAAGTCAAGTATAGTTAAGTTTATTTACAAGTTTGATTTAAGAAAAGAAGCTTGAAAATACAATGGCATAAGGCCAAAGTTTCTAGTTTGCAAAGGGTCTAAGTTTAGAAAATAACAAGTTCAAACAAAGAAGTTTTCTTTTTTAAAAGGAGGGAGAGATTTTGAAATTAAAGAGATGGGGAGGAGATGAAGACACTAATCCTAAGCACAAATTTAAAAGTTAAGAGTCTAAAAGATCTGACCGATGGGTAGCAATCCAATAGACAAGAATGTCATATAGAAACCCCAAATTCCCTTGGATATTAGAATCAAGCAACAAAAATGCATACAATATTATCTTGAAGGGCAAGGCATCAAATAAAGATAGCCCCATCCAAGCTTTAGCCACTCCATGATCTCCTTCAAATTTGCTCATGTAACAGATGAATTCCACAAGTCACAGGTTCAAAATAGCAGCTTCACAAAAATCATGTAGCAGATGAACTCAAAGGAATCTTCAATGATGTATCAGATGAAATTTCAAATTGCAATCACTTGGTTACATGAAAGTTGGCATTGGCCAAGTCCTTTTGCATAGGGATGTTGCCTAAATTCTAAGTCCAATTGTCCAAGATCAAATCAACAGTCCACACAATAGTTTTTTAGGGTTTTTTTTTGTTTCTTATTATGTATACTAATGGCCAAAGACCACATAAGCAAACAAAATACACACAAACAATATATATATATCATACAATATGGTCCAAGTGGACAAAGTGAAAAGGCATTAATATAAACAATTAGAATGGTATGAATAATGGCAATTGAATAGAGCTTGAAAATTAAAGTGCATTAAAAGTAAATGGCTTGAAATTAAATGTTAGTTGTTAATGAATTAGAAGTTAGTATTGTTTTTGCTTTTGCTTTTTAAGTCATCCTTTAGAGAACACTCAACCCACTTATCACAAGCGTGGATCCTTGAACCAAGACATCTTCCAAAGGAAGGAAAAAAGGCCAAGTTGCCACATAATACCATGAAAGAGGGGAGACTTACAATCTCACTAACTAGAATGTTATGCCTTTTGTATCAAAAATTTAGCGTTATGTTAAGAAACCGTAACTGGACTTATGCAGAAGTCACAACTATTTAAGGTCGGGAAATAGAATTTTGGTGTTAATGCATGTTAGAGACATAGTATAATGGACTATGCTCATGAAACATATCACACACAAAAAAGAATATGCAAAGGAGGTGGCCTAATCTCATCCATACTTATGTTAATTTTTCAATCAACTAGCCTTAGGATTTAGAGACATCATAGACCAAATGGAATGGATGCATAAAGAAGGGGAATTAGATGAAGAGGGAGGGGAATGGATCAAAACTCAAATTGGTCAAAGGAGGACTTTTACCAAATTAAGATCATTCATTCATTTTGGGAGATGGAATGTACATTCCATCAATCCTCTAAATCCAATGATCTTAACCTAGCAAAGTCAAATCAACCTTGACCAAGGCCTAACAACACAAGTAAAACTTATAAAAACCATCAAAATAGCTCAAGACAATTATTTGGCATTTATTCAATTTAAAAATACTAAAAATAATGCATTAAATTAAATATGGTTTGTCGAATTCCTAAAACCTCATCAAAACAATAAAGAAATGGCCATGAGATTTATCATAGGTCAAACAAGGTCAAAGGACCTTAGAGAAAATAATTCAGAATTTTTAGAGACTTAAAAGTATTTTTAAACAATTAAAAATATTCACAAAATCAATTAAATCATGAAAAATATTAATAATGTTCCAAAAAATAATTTTAATTCAAAATATGAAAGAGGAATTTATTTAAATTTTTTTGGTGAAACTCTCATATTTTTTGGATCAATATTAAAATTAATATGAATTAATGAAAATAAAAAAATAAAAATAAAACGTGGACCACTTGATCTCCCTCATTAATTGAGGTGGTGGATCAAGTGGATGAAAACGCGCGTTCCATGGTGGAACTTAGTCAACGCGCCACACATGTGGTATTCACAACCAACGCCCAAGATTAAAACATTTTAATTGAGATCAATGGCTCAAAACCTGTCGAACACACCACCAGCGTTGGACCTCCGGTCACCTTCTTGGGCGAGGTCCACCGGACTGGTTCACTCATCACCATCAAGAAAATGAAAAAATAGGACATAATCTGAAAGAAAAAATGGCGTAGAGCACGAATCTGAACTCAATTTTAATTAACTCCACATATATGGAAAGATATGAGTAGTTGAATTTTGAGGTGTGTCATCTGAGTTGCTTCGATTGGACGTCAAAGCAACTCAATCTTCTTACCTACATTGGTAGGACTTCAGACAACCAAAGATCCAATAGAATTGATGAGAATTGAGTGAGAATTGAAGAGAAGAAGTTTTCTGAAATTTACGTTCAATGATGTGCAGAAATGGATCTTGCTTGCTTCAAACTTGATCTAATCACACTTGAGAAGCTTGCAGAAGAGGTTTGGCAGTGGTACAAAGCTTTGGATCCTGGAGTTTTTGAATCTCCAAACAGTGAGATTCAAACTCAATTTTCAAGTTGAAAATTCTTAGTTTTTCTGTTGAATGGTGAGGGTTTCAATTGGGGGGAAAAGTTGGCGCGCAAGATGTGTTTGAAATGAGCTTCAAGGGCCTGTATTTATATCATTTGAGAGTGATATTTGCACACTTGACAAATTGCTAAATTTGGACATGGTGATGGACAAGCTTGCATGGGTGTGTACATGCCCCACTACGCCAAACAAGACCTTAGACAGCGCTTTTTTTAGCCTTAGACAGCGCTTTAAAGCGCTGTCTAAACCTCCGCTGCTAAAGGTTTAGACAGCGCTTTTTGAAATCTTAAAAGCGCTGTCTAAGCCCCCCCCTTAGACAGCGCTTTGGCCTAAAGCGCTTTCTAAGACCCTCTTATTTTAATTTTTTTAGGTATACCTTAGACAGCGCTTTTGGCAAAAGCGCTGTCTAAGGTATACCTAAAAAAATTAAAATAGGGGGGCTTAGACAGCGCTTTTTGAAAAGCGCTGTCTAAGCCCCCCTATTTTAATTTTTTTAGGTATACCTTAGACAGCGCTTTAGGCAAAAGCGCTGTCTAAGGGGGGGCTTAGACAGCGCTTTTCATAAAGCGCTGTCTAAGCCCCCCCCTTAGACAGCGCTTTTGCCTAAAGCGCTTTCTAAGCCCCCCTTAGACAGCGCTTTTTCCAAAAGCGCTGTCTAATGTATACGAAAATTTTTGTAGCTTTTGTTTTAAACCACATTTTTTCCAGGTTTATAAACCAGAATTTCTACCTGTTTTCAACCAGATTTTGACAGACAGAATCACATTTTATACATGCCATTTTGGCCTTTTTTCTACCAATTTTTGGCTAACAAATATATATATACCAATTCAAACCAATTTTGCCTTAAATGTATCAAAATATATACAAATTTATGTACACATTTACAAGTCATTACCTATACTACAAATTTATGTACACATTTACAAGTCATTACATATATTACAAATATACTACAAAATTACACAAATTTATGAAAAAACTTTGAGCTCTATCATGAATTGACACCACTCCTCTTTGATTTCGTCCACTTGATCCTTTGTATAAAATGCACACTTGAATTCCTCAAAGTACTACATATGAAGCAAAAAATATTTTGAATTAATTCCAACTATTTAATTATATGAGATATGTGTAAATATAAAATTAACTCATAAGTTAGTAATACATACATCGGTGGGAATCACTAATCGGCCCAAAGCAAGAGTATCCCGCATAAACCTCAACACGAAATACCCGCAATCTATTTGATTACGTTGTTGAGGACACTACATGAAAAAAAAATATGGATTATAAATCCTAAGTTTTATCAAGTGTCATCACTAGTATAATAAAAAATGTGGTAATTAAAAATATACCGCCACTTTAATCCATGTAATGCGGTTGGCGCCCCTCCTTGAGGTTTGGATATCTCGTTGGGCCCGAAAAGCTTGTAGGATGCTAATAAAATAAAAATGAAGCAATTAGAACAATTAACATAAACTAAGAAAAATTTTGAACATTCTCACTTACGTGTCAATTAGGCGCTTCATATCCGGGTATGTTGTCCAATCATTTCCTAACGAGTCAAGATAATACACAATTTCTCGGATAGGATTGATTGCGAGCAACAACCAATGTCCACTGTAATGATTAGGCAAATGTTAGATGGTAACTTGGAAAATAATTATAATATATGAATTTAGAATGAAATGCTAACCCGGTATTAAACGGTATAAAAAACAACTTCTCCGCATCTTTATTGTCATTGAGGATCCGAAGAACGTACTCCGTCACGGAATCCGGGTTATTTAAGATTGCACCTAAGTTGATGCTCGCTGGTGCTAAGAATCCGAATGACTCGTCCAAATCATTGGGGCGCATCATTTTGTCATACAAAAACCTAATATAAAAACATCATTAACACCTCTTTTGAAACATAAAGTAAACCGGATTAACATAAAGTAAACCGAATTAATAAAACAAAGTAGACCGGATTTACCTAATATATGTATTGACAACGTTGACGCCGATTTCTTCATGACCAAAAACTTGCATGAAGTCTTCATTACCAATCATTTGGTCGTGAGCAAAGCCGAAAATCCCTTCCTCCATATGTATAGTCCGAACACCTCCGGTCGGTATATCGGTCATCTCTATAAATGTCCTGAGGCACGACCTATACTTGGTGGTAGGTTTTTTCCTAGCTACGGTCTTCTTAGCACCAGAACTTTTTACCCGTGCGGAGGCGTTCTTAACCTCCTTTATTTGTTGTGCGGAGGCATTGCTAACCTCATTTTCTTGAACCTACATGTCATATAAATAGTTAGATAAAATTAAGAATGTAACAACTTCCATGAATATATGTCATATAATTGTATATTACCTCTTTTCTTGATTTGGATTTTGTGGGAGTCTATTTAACATAATCAAGGAAAATATGTAAGTAAAATTTTAAGCATAAATTTTAAACTTTGAATATACACATTAAAGTTAACATAAGTTTTAAGCATACCTCATATCCTACGCATATGAGGTTTGTCGACCATGCAACAAACGAACCTACTGCTTCGTGCACCGTTGTTGCATCCGAATCATCGCTAGGATATGGTAATAATGCATTCGGGTCAACTGCAATATCAACTGATACCTTCAAACATCCAGCAGGGAGCTCTCTAGTGTGGAGTAATACTCCGCTAACGTTATGCACTTTTCCCTTGCCAACCATCCGATAGTGTGGTGACGACAAATACAGCTGACAATGGGAAATGCCCTAAAACCAATAATAACAAGAAATCGTTAATGTGTATATATGTCAAATACATAATTTAAGCAAACAGTTCAATTTAAGACAATTATATGTAATTACCTCTGGAATGTTCGGCTGAAAGGTACAGTTGATACTGTTTTTGTCCGAAGCATCTCTGTATACCGTTGAGGCGCTAGCCTCTCTTTCTCTCCTCAATGCATCAAGCTCAGCTTGCATGGCTTCCAATCTTGCATGAAGCTCCCGATTACTAGGAGCCTTTCCTTTTCTAACACTGAGGGAGGTCGGAGTGACTCCAAATCCCTTACCCCTCACCCGACCAGAATACTCAGGGACATCTAATGCCCGACTAAGTATGCTCTTAGTATCATCGGGAGATAGAGACTGAGATAGCTCCTCCTGAAAAATCAGATGAATACCGTATACTTGTCAAATATGTGTATAAAAATGTTATTCAATTAATGAAAAAATATTATACTTACACATTTCTGGTATACGTTTAAAACTTCTTCTTGTGGAACTCCAGATTTGCCCACACGGGCTTCCTTCCACAAAACATGTGCAGGAAGAGATGTTTCTGAACTTTCCTCCTTCTGCAGCTACACATTAAGTCATACAATTTGATCAGATAAAACTAATATATGATGAACAAATTTGTTTTCGCAATTTATAAATACTTACCATGGATTGTTCTAAGCGTCCATATCCGACACGTCCTTTTCGGTACGGATATGCGGGACTCGATGCTCTTTCCCGATTCGTAGCACTTATTCTTTGAAAAGTCGGGTCTTGTCTTTTGGATTTGAAAGCTTCCCATTCTTCAGCCGATATCAAACTTTCATATTTTTTAGGAAGCTCCGCATCCACAAAATTACCATCCGCATCCTTAAGGAACTTGGATGATAAAAATGTCCGAAACCCTCTAAGAAGCTTTCCGGCCAATTTCATGCAAAACCCTCTTCTTTCTTCTTCGATGTTAAAACATCGCTAAGAAAAACATACAGATTGATAGTTAGTATCGGTAATTGAAAAAAACATAATTGATACGGTATAATTAAGGGCCAAATGATTGTACCTTTATCTCACTCCAAATTTTTTCTTTGGACTCTTTCAACTCTTTATTTCTCCAATCATCACACGTAATGGGAATTTCATTCCTTACTAGTGCACCGATGAAACTAGTTAAGGTATGCCCATTAGGTTCTATAAGTTGTCCCTGGTTGTTCCAAGAGACATCTAGTATGATGCCTCGAGATCTTCCTTGGACCACCCTTCGCATTACTGTGATGCCTCTTCGGATTTCTTCTTCCGCGGATACTTTACTAACTTCCTCATGTTGGTCATCAGCCATGTCTAACCTGTAATAAACCAAGGAAACCATCAAATATCAAATATAACTTATAATCAAAACAATTGAAAACAAAAAAATAAAGAAATCATGCATTATCAGATATAACTTATAATCAAAGCAATTGAATACAAAAATATAATGAAATCATGCATTACCACATATAACTTATAATCAAAACAAATGAAAAAAAACATAAAGAAACCATGGATAATTTACCTAAGTCACTAACATCTCTTTCTTTTCTTTGTTGGAATATTAATCACTTGTTTCTTAGCAATGCGTACGGATGAATTGATCCAAATTCCCTCATTATGATCGTTTCTTATATATGACTCATCCGGTATAAGATCCTCAACTTCATCATTTCTATTCAACTCATTCCGTCTAATGCATGACTCATTCTCAACATCAATATCACATTGATCGACACCGCTATCATCAGTCACTTTGTTAGAGAAAAGCACTATAGACCATTTTGTACTCTTCGGGTCATTCACATAGAACACTTGTTTAGCTTGAGATGCTAGAATAAAAGGTTCATCTTTGTACCCCACCCTAGTAAAATCAACTTGCAAAAATCCAGACTTATCCATTCGTATGCCACTACTACTCACCCACTTGCAACCAAAGATGGGAATCTGAAACTTCTCGTAATCAAACACCCAAATATGCTCAATAACTCCAAAATATGACAAATTTGCATATTTGGGGTTTAAGTCCTTCATACTTGATATATGCATTGCTTCAGCTAGCACGGTGACACCACTATTTTGCATAGTACTCTTATCATCTTGTTCTTTGGTATAAAATGTGTATCCATTAATTGAATATGCGCTATGAGAAAACACATGCAAACTTGGACCATACGCCAAACATCTCAACCTTTCTGTTACCGAAGAAGGATCTGAAGAGCGCTTCAAATAAATATGATCCTTCAACCATTGTATGAAACTTTGATTGTGCTCTATAACTATCCAATTTTCATTTCTGTTCGGATTTAACCTTCGGAGTACATCCTTGTGCATTTCAACATATGGCTCAACCTCATTATTATTGTGCAGAACATACAAATGAACTTGATCCCGTTCATCCCTTGATATTGTCACAATTTTATTCCCAATTAATTTTTTACCTTCCATTTTGTCGAAAATCTGAGCTCTGGGGAGTCCAATCGATTGAACGTTAGACAAATATTCAGTACAAAACTCAACAGCTTCTTCAACAATGTATCATTCAACAATACAACCCTCTGGTCGACTTCGGGATTTCACGTACCCTTTTAATATTTTCATATACCGTTCAGCAGGGTACATCCATCTCATATAAGCTGGTCCACACAACTGTGTCTCTTTCACAAGATGAACAACTAAATGAACCATTATGTCAAAAAAAGACGGAGGAAAATACATTTCAAGCTCACACAAGGTAATTACAATCTCTTTTTGTAGTGTTGGTAAGATCTCGGGATCGATCACCTTACTACAAATTGACCTAAAGAAAAAACACAATTTAGTTATGGCACTTCTTACTTTTTCTGGCAAAATAGAACGTATACCTATCGGTAGAAAATGTTCCATTATAACATGGCAATCATGTGTCTTCAAATTCTTCAACTTGAGGTCTTTCATAGAAACAAGTCTTCTGATATCAGATGAGTATCCTTCTGGAACCTTAACTTCACTCAGAGACTTACACAAAATTTTTTTCTCCTTTCTAGATAAAGTAAAAGCAGCAGGTGGTAGCTATGTTCGTCTTCCTTTCTTCACGGGTGCTAATTCAGTTCTCATTCCCATTTTTAACATGTCCTCCCTTGCTTTAAGGCCATCCTTAGACTTGCCTTTTATATTGAGTAATGTACCGATAACACTTTCAAATACGTTTTTTTCAATATGCATAACATCGAGAAAATGTCTCACGTACAAAGACTTCCAATATGGCAATTCAAAAAATATCGACCTTTTCTTCCACCCACCTTTCACAATCTTATGTGCAAAAGGCTTGCCAAACTCAGTACGCACATCTTTCACCTTTTCAAAAACTTGTTCACCTGACAATGCGGGTGGAGCTCTACGATGTTCGGTGTCTCCATTGAATGCTTTTCTCCACCCACGGTAGTGATGTTTAGAATGTAAGAATCTACGATGACCGAGAAACACATTCTTCTGGCAAAGTTCCAATCGAATCGTATCGGTTCCGTCTTCACAAACAGGACACGCACGTTGACCTTTAATGCTATACCCAGATAGATTCCCGTATGCTGGAAAATCATTAATTGTGCCAAACAACATCGCCCTCAAATTGAAACTTTCTTTCCTATATCCATCATAAACCTCCACACCGTTCTCCCACAAAATCTTTAAATCTTCGATCAGAGGTGTCAAGTATACGTCTATGTCATTCCCTGGTTGTTTAGGCCCAGAGATTAACATAGATAACATCATGTACTTACGCTTCATACATAGCGACGGAGGTAGGTTATAAATCATAAGAATCACAGGCCATGTGGTATGTGAGATACTTTGAAGACCATGTGGGTTCATTCCATCAGTAGATAATGCCAATCGAAGGCTTCTTGCTTCTGATCCAAACTCAGGATAATCATTATCAATCTTCGACCACTGTGGTGAATCAGCCGGATGCCGATACATTCCATCAATAATTCTTTCATCTGCATGCCAAGTAAGATGTCTTGCATCGGTTTCACTACGAAACATGCGCCTAAATCTCGGAATTATCGGAAAATACCATAAGACTTTTGCGGGAGATAATCTTTTCTTATATCGAGACAAACCGCATTTAGGGCACTCAGTTAACATTGCATATTCGTTACGAAACAAAATGCAATCGTTAGGACAAGCATGTATCTTATCATAGCTCATGCCAATAGAGCACAACATTTTTTTTGCCTCATAGGTTCGATTAGGAAGAACATTATCATCCGGTAGCATTTCTCTCATAAGGGCCAACAACTCTGTGAAACTTTTATCCGACCATCCATTACCCGCCTTTAAGTTGTACAACTTTAATACAGCAGAAAGTCTTGAGAATTTAGTGCAACCTTTGTACAACGGTTTCTCAGCATCGCTTACCATCCTCTCAAACATTTCAGGACAATCATGAAGATCTTCTTCCAGTGCTTCTACAATCTCTTCAACTCGATCACAATCGTATGTTTCCGTGTCTTTGTCGTATGAAGCATAGGTCGTACTACTTTTTCCACTCGATTCAACATTCTCGTTAATTTTCTCACCATGAAATATCCAACACTGATAACTTTGATCAATTCCATGCCTCAGCAAATGCGATTTCAATCCATGTGCGTCAACCTTACCAATATAACAACAACGCAAGCAAGGACAATGCATTCGTCTGGGGTTTTCAGCGTGTTGAACAGCATACTTAACGAATTCCAAAACCCCACTCTCGTACTCTTTGGTCATTCGATCGGCACAGATCCATGTTTTATCCATGGTTTTCCTTTCAAATTGCATGTACATATACATACACAATTCAATATACATACATACACAAACTAACAACTCCCAAATCACCAACTTTCATTAAACATTGCATTTGTGATCATATAAATTTAAAAACTACTACAAACTTAAAAATTCATTTCGCTAAAAGAGTCTAACTAATTTCTTTTTCTTAAAATGGTCTAATCAACTTGTAGTTATCCATGTGAATGCAATCAGCTACTATCAGTATTCTTAAATATATGTCCCTCTTGAATATCTTCTCCTTTTTTACAAAATTCTTTTTAAATTTCTTTGTACATATACTATTAATTGTGTTGTATTTGTTCCTGCAATCTACACTAAATACTCTCGTATAAACATTAAATAATTTTGTAATATATTTTTACAATTATACAAATAGTCAATAAACTAAATATTTAAATAACATTTTTATTGGTCAAGATTTCAACAGGGCAATAGCAAAACCATTAACAATGACAGTTGTGGTGGATAGTAAAAATTTGATCAAGATTGCAACAGGGCAATGGACAAACCACAAGCATTGAGTGTAGATTCAAACAGGGAAGCCATATGCTAACACCAACCCATACACATACATTCAGCCATGGATCTAATTACATCCCTCAACATGATTCAAGCAGAGCAATTAACATAGGCAAAACATACAACTGCAACAAGTATAAAAAAAAGAAACTATTGCAGTAACAATCCAAGTTATTTGAACTCATGGCATTACAATCAAACAAGCACATTTTTAACACCAACATTCCAGTTCAAGCCAAAGTCAAACAAGCAGGCGTTGTGGCATTGCATAACTAGTAAGCTAGCTAACTAACACATTAGAGCAGAACGTACCGTGAGAGGCGAGTGCGGCGGTCGAATGTTTCGGTGACGGCGGAGGGACCCTCGACGGCGGATAAAAGGGTTTCGGAAGTTGAAGGAAAATAGGGTTTTCGTGTTTTGGAGTGGAAGGCGTGATGTTGTGTGATGTCGTCTTTTAGAGTGGAAGGTTGTTGGAGATTGAGGGGAAGACGAGTGCGGCGGAAGCGCTGTGAGGTGAGTGAAGAAGAGGCAAAACAAAAGAACAGAGAACGAAAGCGCTAAAGTCTGAAATTTTATTTTTATTAGACCTTAGACAGCGCTTTTGTGGAAAGCGCTTTCTAAGGGGGGCCTTAGACAGCGCTTTCCAAAAGCGCTTTCTAAACCCCCCTTAGACAGCGCTTTTGGTTTTAATATTTTTTTAAAATTTAAAGACTTTAGACAGCGCTTTTTCAAAAGCGCTGTCTAAGGTCTATGTTTAACAGCGCTTTCATTATTTTCTTGGAACATTTTCAGCGCTTAATTTTTATTTTAACCTTAGACAGCGCTTTCTTTTAAAAGCGCTGTCTAAGATGCGCTGTTAATAGTCCTTTTTGGCGTAGTGCCCATGAATCAATCCAATTTGATCCATGTACAACTGTTCTGAATTTCAAATGAGGCTTGGATGTCAAGGCAATGTGAAATGGGATTTTGAGCATTTGATTTCTTCCAATGATACAACCCTGCTAAGACCATGGGCATCCCGGGAAATTCTCATCCAAAATGCATGAAATTAGGTTCTTTGGAAAGCTTAGATCAAAGGAAACAACTTTTATGTTGGACACATTTTCATTTTGAACTTGGATCATGTTGAATTTTGAGGAGGAAGTTGGGAAATTTCAACATGTTAAATTTTTTTCTAAGTGTTAAGCCATATATCTCAATATTCCACCTTGCTTAACTTTTTATGTGAGCTTCAAATGAGAGACGTGTCTTCATAAAAGTTGTAGCTCTTTCAAAGGCATTAAAAATTGTCACCAATTTCATGTCATTTGGATTAAGAATGATAGAGTTATGCATTTTTGAAGTTGAGGAAAATCACTTGTTCAATGGTATAGGGAAAAATGACCTATAATGTATCCTCATATCACATGCTCACAAAAGCTGAATTGGCTCTCACTCTAAACATAAAAGTTGAATTAGACATCTTGAATTTGATTGTGCAACTTGTAAATATTTCATATTATAAAAATTGAGCTAGTTATGGCCTTGGAAAGTTGACTTTCAAATTAGGGTTTAGACAAAATGACCTATAATATTTCCACATAGAAAATGATTTTCCATGCAAAACTAGCTATAGGTGTCAACTTGAAAGTTGTTTGTAATGTCATTTAGAGTAAATTTTCTCTTGGAATCATTTTCATATGGTTAAAATTGTAGGAGATAGGGTCTAGGGAGACCCAGTTTTGATCAGATGAATTCATCTGGCCAACCACCATCAACCAACTTGCTAACCTTCAATTCTCTTGACTTTCTAGGTTCATGGTAGATCATATATGCATAATATGATGAATTCTGAAGTGTCCCTTAAGAAATTTGATCAATTGGTGAGATAGCTTGTTGGAGAAGTTACTTAAGATACCCAGTCAAACTAGGGTTTCCAAGGAAAATTACCTCCAAACTCTTGAAGAATACTTGATCAATATGACATGTAGATATCATTGGGACTCATATATGATTCTTTGAGACTTTGTGGACCAATATTTGATTGTGCTCTTAGCCATTAGGGTCTTAAACCCTAGGTGTGAACTTAATAGATCAATGATGATTGTGCCTTACCTACAAAAGAGTTAGGCAAATACAAAGACATATTTTTTTGTTAGTAAAATGACAATATAAAAGTATGATACAATCGTATGGTGCTTGGTGATCTCTCCCAAAACAAACCCAATGAAAGATGGGTAATGAGGATGCCAAGGTGTGATCCCAATGCTAATGCATATGATGAGATAGCATGAGGGATCTTAGGATCAAAATTTGAGTCTTACATAATGCATGTTAGAGAAATGGTATAATGAACCATGCTCCTAAAACATACCACACACAAAAAGAAAATGAACGATGGGTGGACCTAATCTCATCCATACTTGTATTGGTTCATGAACCAATTAGCCTTAGGATATTAAGATGTCATTGGCCAATGAGAGGAATGGGATTGAAAGGGATTGAAGATGAAGAGGGAGGGGAGATGAGACAAACACAAATTGGTCATGGGAGGAGTTTTATCAAATTAAAATCATTCATTCATTTTGGGAGATGAAATGTACATTTCATCGATCCCCTAAATCTAGTGATTTTAATCCAACAAAAGTCAAATCAACCTTGACCAAGCCCCAAACACATAATCAAACTTCACAAGTCAATAAAAATATCTCAACATAATTTATTTTCAATTAAAGAAATTAAAAATCAATTAAAAATGCATTAAATGAAATTATGTTTTATCAAAAAAACTTAAAACCTCTTCAAAACACCAAATAAATGGCCAAGATATTTATCATAGGTCAAACAAGATCAAAGGACCTTGGAGAAAAAATTTCATTATTTTTAAAAAGTCAGAAGTATTTTTAAACAATTAAAAATATACACAAAAACATTTAAATCATGAAAAATATCAATATTGATGCAAAAAATAATTTTAATTCAGAAAATGAAAGATAAAAATATTTGAAATTTTTTGGTGAAAGTCCATATTTTTTGGATCAATAATGAAATTAATATGAATTAATGAAAATAATGCGAATAAAAGAAATTAACAGAAATTCAAAAAAAACGTGGACCATCTGATCTCCCTCATTAATTGAGGTGGCAGATCAGATGGATCAGCGTGCGCATTCCACATGGACCTAAGTCAAATGAGAAGCACGTGTGGTAATCAGAACCAATGCACATGATTAAAACCATTCAAATGGATCTTATGGTTGAGATGCTTCCAACACATCGCCAGAGCCAGAGCTTCGGTCTTCTTCTCTGGCGGACCTCACCGGACTGGTCCACCTTCAAACATCACCAAAATGAAAAAGCAAGACATGGATTTAAATAAAAAATACTCAAGATCTCGAATTTGGCCTCAATTTTGTCTAACTCTAAGTATATGAGAAGATACAGGGAGTTGAATTTTGAGGATCATGAACTAAGTTGCTTCGATTTGACCTCAAAGCAACTCAATCTTGTTGCCTACATTGGTAGGACTTCAGACAAATCAACAAGAATAATGTAGAATTGAGAGAGAATCTAAGAGGAGAAGTTTCTGAAAAATTGCCTTTGAGTTGATCCAATTTCACTTAATCTTAATCTGGATTTGATTTCTTTCTCCTCCTCTTGCTTGCAGAAACCAAATGGAATGAAAATGGAAGTGAATTTCTGGAGTTTGAACGTCCAAACAGATGGTGAAGTTCAAGCTCGATTTCAAGAGAAATCTCAAAAAATTCTATGGTAGTGAGGGTTTGCAATGGTCTAGCAAAGCTTGGGCAAGGTTTTGATGATGAATCTGAAGCCTTAAGCTTGTTTAAATAGGCAATGTGTTTGATATTTGCACCACTTGAAAATTGGACAAAATTAGCAACTTTCTTGCATGGGTGCATAGGCAATCATTTGGGACTCAAGAGTGATGCAATCTAATTCCAAATCATGTACAAAGTCTACTGAAACCATCATGTGCAAGCATGCAAATGGAAATGATCATGTGAAGTTCAATCTTACCAAAACACTTCCCACAATGAAGCCATGCGCAAGTCCTTCAATTTTGATCCAAATGAGATGATATTGGATGTTTTGGAAAGGTGAGATCAAGGGGAACAACTTTAATGTTGAACACTTAATTTGAATCTTGGATAATGATGAATTTTGAGGTGGAAGTTTGGGAAATCAAACATATTTGAAAAATTTCTAAGTCCCAAGTCAAATGTTCACTTCTTCCACCTTGAATAACTTTTTCTATGGACTTCAAATGAAAAACATTCCTTCATCAACATTGTATATATTTTAAACCTCTTCAATTTGGTCACCAATTTGACCTTATTTGGATTTGGCATGAAGGAGTTATGCATTTTAGAAGTTGAGGAAAATCACTTGTTCAATGGTATTGGTCCAAAATGACCTATAATGTTTCCTCTTGGCATATGCATTTGCAAGTTGAATTTCCACTTCCTCCAAACATAAAAGTTTAAGTATAAATATTTAATTTAATCATGCAATTTTAATGGCTTTCATCTCATGTACCTTGAGAATGTTATGGTCTTGGGAAGTTGACCTCCAAACTAGGGTTTAGACAAAATGACCTATAATCTTTTACCATAAAAAGTGACTTTCCAAGCGAAATTAGATCTTGACCTCAACATAAAAGTCATTTGGAATGTCATTTATAGTAACTTTTCTCTTGGAATCATTTTCTTATGACACAAATTGTAGGAGATAGAGTCTAGGGAACCCCAGTTTTGACCAATTGACTCTCTCTAGTCAACTACCATGAACCAACTTGCTAGCTTAACATTATCTTGACTTTTGGGATTCATGGAGTATCACATATTCATAATATGATGTAAGGTGAAGTATACCTTGAAATATTTGATCAATTGTTGAAAAAACTTGTTAAAGAAGTCACACAAGATACCTAAATGAATTAGGGTTTCCCATGCAAACCAACTCCAATATTTTGATGATTTCTTGATCAAAATAACATGTGAATATCATGGGCATACATATATGATACTTAGAGCCAATGTAAACCAATTCTTGATTGAGCTCCTTGCAATGAGGGTCTTAAACTCTAGATATGAGCTTGCTAGAGCATAGGTGAGCATACACACTACCTACAAAAGCAACAAACTATACATTGACATATTTTTGGTATTTTGGTTAGTAAATAAAGAAAAATGAAGTATGATACAATAAAATGTGCTTGGTGATCTATACCAATGCAAACCCAATGAACGAGGGGTAAGGAGAATGCCAATGTGTGATCCCAATGTTAATGCATATGATGAGAATATCATGGGGGGTCTTAGGGTTAAAATTGGGGTCTTACAGTATACTCATACTGCAATGCTAAAAATGCAACCCCTAAAATGATCATTACAATTTGCTTAAATACTAGTAGAAAATAACCGTTGGGAGGTTACGACTCATTCATCAGATGACACATGTCAGAGCATCTCTCCTATGTTTGCAGGTAACTTCCCAGGTTCAAATACCCACGATTAATTCTTATCATGGTGTGTCGGCCTTTGAGTTTGACATGTTTCCCTCTACGACGACCCCGTGCTCCGATTTTATGCCTCGTAGATCTAATCCTCCGACCGTCCTTGTGGTCGACCAAGCTTTGCACTCCTTGGGACGAAATTTGCCAGCTAACACCTACACCATAAGATATTTTCCATTATTATACTTTTCAGTAAGTACAATTAACATCCACCATATGGCTTGGTAAAACTGACGTGGCCCTCAGAGTATTTTCTTCTTTCTTCTTTTCTTTTGATTTACTAAATAAATCATTTGGTAAAAATGAAAAATATTTATAGCCTTTTCCATACTAGTACCACCCTTGACCATCACCAACGATTCACAATTCTGTAATTCTACATGATCATTCGCACATTTAATTTAAAAACCAAAATCCTCCTGATTTGAGGGAACTAAAAAATTTATTGGAGGAGGGATTAGTAGGGCTTATACAAAATTTTCAAATATAATTTATATTGTTATAGTATTTTAAAAATTAAAAAAAATATTAATAAGAAACTATCTTTTATCATTCAATAGAAAAATATTTTTCAAAAAATGCTAAAAATTTCTCTATAGTTAAAATAAGAAAATCGTTTTTCAAAGTCCTCTTTCCCCTTCCCTCCAAACTCCCTAAAAAAGCCTTAATATTTTTTATTAAATGTATGAAGATCCAAAATTGACTTATAATTTTTTCGATTACTTTTTTATATTTGAAATATATCAGAGACAAGTTGGTACTTGGTTGGTTTAACATGTGATAGACAGTATTAACTCCACGCAAATATTTATGTATATTTGTTCATTATTACCGCCCCCGGCTAACACACTAAATCTAATTTATAAAACTAACACACTAATCTGATTTATAAATTGTTGGAAATTATGAACAATAATTGCCATGAGTATGTTCCAATATGAAAAAAATGAGTAATTGAGTTAATGACAATAAATGCATTGCAAATAGTCTCCCATAGAAACTGGAGCTAACATAAAAATCATTTATAAAGACCTTGAAACATTAAACTCACCAAAGGAGCCAAAAAGGATAAGGTTCCAATGAACATATGTGGTGGTTCCAAGCATTATGCCGTATGTCACATCCAAACAACCCCTCGCCGATGTAGCCACCGGCGACACCGGCTCCGACTCCGGGACCGGGTCCGAGGGCCTGGGCGTAGAGGCGCTAGTGGTGGCTTGTAGGTGGCACTTGAGCACTTAAGTACGACACATCAGAGCAATCAGGTTATTCTCTTGTTGCGCTAATGAGGTGGCGCTCTGGAGGCCGGCCTTCGGCCGTCATGCTGCAAATTAATTCTAAGTATTGCTCCAAGATTTTGGTCATTTCTTATAGTTTTAATTTCGAATTAAAAATAGACAACACTTTGTGAAGTGGTGCATTGTATTACCATAGGTGAACCATTGCAACATATGGTGAAAAAGTGTTGTTTCATCAAGAGTTGCAAACTTATGAAACAACACATGCATGGCCTATAAATACATGATTCTGAATTTGAAAATCATTCACTCAAAATCGTACATCCTCTTCGATATTCTAGATATACTTCCTTGCATTCGAGTTCTTCACCAGTCTTGTGCAGACTCGATTAAGAGGCTGAATTATCCTGGGTATTCTTGCTTTTCAACTCTAAGACAACAAAGAGAGTGCTTGAAATACTTTTAAGGAAAGTGACTCCATTCACGATTCAAACTTGGATCCATTCAATCTTTCCGAAATATCTAATAGTCTTAAAAGTGTTTACACAATGACTTCCGACGCTGCAGTTTCAAGCATCAAAGTTATGAACCAAGATCTTGTCAAGTTGGATCACTTTGATGGAACCAACTACACTAGATATCAAGATAAAATGACATTCCTACTGACTGCCCTGAAGGTTCACTATGTCTTAGATCGTGACTTAATACTCATTCCTGAACCAACAAAAAATGACTCTGAAGAAGTCAAGAAGGAGCGCAAGAAACGTAAGGAGGACGAACTGTTATGTCGTGGACATATTCTAAATATGATGTTTGATTGTCTCTACGACCTCTATACGAATAATTCGTCTGCAATAGAAATCTGGAAAGTACTCGAATTCAAATTCAAGGCCGAAGAGGAAGGTACGAAGAAGTTTTTAATTTTGAAATATTTCAATTTTAGATTTATAGACTACAAGTCGATTATTCCCCAAGTGCTTGAGTTGCAAGTCCTCGTGAATAAAATAAAAGTGGTGAAAATAGATATCCCTGAGACCTTTCAATTCGGTGCAATCATTGAAAAATTGCCACCTTCGTGGAAAGGCTACAGAAAGAAATTGTTGCACAGTTTTGAGGACTTCTCTTTGGAGAAAATCTAGAATCATCTTCGAATCGAGGAGGAATCAAAGGAGAGGGAGAAATCAGAATTTGCGGGTCTTTCTAAAGCCAATGTCGTGACCACCAAAGGAAAGAAGAAATGTGATGGCATGAAGATTCATCTTGGACCAAAAAAGGAACATAACAAGTTCAAGAACTCTAGCGCTCATAAGGGTCTAAAAAGAGGATGTTTTGTTTGTGGAAAGCCTGAACACTATGCTAGAGATTGCAGGCACAACAAATCAAAAAAGGAGATCAATGCAATTCATGCAAATGATGATATAATTTATAGAGTGAGCGAAATTATGGAAATCAAAGGCAAAGTTCAAGGTTGGTGGTATGATACATGTGCTACGATGCATGTCTCTTATGACAAGCCTACTTTCAAAACCTATTCTAAGACAAATGATGGACAAGAAGTACATATGGGAAATGAAGTACGATCTAAAGTTGTTGGAACCGGATCGATCAAAATCAATTTCACTTCATTAAAGAAAGTCACTCTTGTTAATGTGCTTCATGTCCCTGACATGAATAGGAATCTTGTTAGTGGGGATTTATTGGGAAAACCGGGCATTAAATTTGTTTACAAATCAGGCAAACTTATATTGACCCGTAATGGTGTATTTGTTGGAAAAGGATATTCCGCTGAGGGAATAATCAAACTATGTATTACCAACAATATTATTAATGAAATTTCTAGTTCCGCTTACATGCTAGAATCTGTTTCTGTATGGTACAATAGATTAACACATTCCGGTATTAGTTCTATAAAGAGACAAATTAAATCTGGATTGATTTCATGTAATATAAATGATTTCAAAAAATGTGTATTATGTGTTAAATTAAATATAATTAAGAAACCTTTCAAAAGTATTGAAATAAATACAAATCTACTTGTGTAATTAATGGCATGTTAACCGGGGGGGGGGGGGGGGGGGGGGGGGGGGGGAATAAATATTTTATTACGTTCATCGATGATTCTTCTAAATACATACATATATATCTCTTAAAGCATAAAGATGATATTTTTAATGCCTTTAAGATTTATAAAGAAGAAGTGGAAAATTAATTAAGTAGAAGTATCAAAGTCCTTAGGAGTGATTGGGATGGTGAATACTTTTCTACTGAATTCGATTCATGTTGTGAAGAACATGGCATAATACATGAATGTTGGCACCTCTCTCACCGCAAGAAAATGGAATGGCTGAAAGAAAGAATCGATCATATCAGGAGATGATGAATGCAATGTTGATGCATTCTGAATTACCCCTTAATTTGTGGGTGAGGTCTTATTATCTGCTCTCCATATAATTAATAGAATTCCTTTAAAGAAAACCAGTATTTCTCCATATGAGGCATGGAAAGGAGGAACACCAAATATCGGTTACTTTAAAGTGCGGGGGTATGTGGCTTACTACAAAAACATGGATCCTAAAAGAACCAAGTTGGGTCCTCGAGGGATAAGATGTGCTTATGTAGGATATGCACAAAATAGTAAAGTATATAGACTCTTAAATTTAGAGACTAATGTAATAATAGAATCCTGGGATGTTGAATTCTTTGAAAATCTTATCACTAAGGATAAAGAATCAGAGTCGACCACAACTAAAGAATATTGTGAAAAAGATTCCTCTCGAATTGTAGAAATACAACCTAAAGGCACTTCTCAAATCATTAAATCACAACCCGAGCCCAGGATAAGCAAAAGAGTCCGGAAAACTAAGAATCTAGAACTAGACGAAAGTTATCCTCAATTTATTTCCTTTTATCTAGTTGAAGGAAATTGTAAGAATTTTATGCAAAGTATTATGGTCATTCTTCAATTAGGGGATGATCCTAAAACTTACAAGGAAGCAATAACTTCAAGGACTCCTATTTTTGGAAGGACGCTATCCAAAAGGAAATGGATTGAATTGTGTCAAACCATACTTGGGAACTTGTTAACTTACCAAAGGGATCAAGTCCCATTGGATGTAAGTGGGTGTTTAGAAAGAAATATCATTGTGATGATACCTTAAACACTTATAAGGCCAGATTAGTGGCAAAAGGATTTATACAAAAAGGAAGGTATATATTACTTTGACATATATGCACCAGTAGCAAGGACAACCACAATTAGACTATTGTTCGTCTTAGCCTCTTTAAATGACCTTATAGTTCATCAGATGGATGTTAAAACAACATTCCTAAATGGAGATCTTGATGAGGAAATCTACATGAAACAACTAGAAGGCTACGTGCTTCCTGGAAATGAACTAAATGTGTGTAAGCTTGTCAAATCCTTATACGGCTTAAAATAAGAACCAAAACAATGACATCAAAAATTTGATTCTATGATACTCTCAAATGAATTTATTCATAATTCTTGTTACAAGTGTTTATACACAAAAGTGTGCAAAACCACTGTAATGTTTCTTTGCCTCTATGTTGATGACATGCTAATAATTAGCAATGATTTGAATGGAATTCTAGAGACAAATAGGTTTCTAACTTCCACTTTCAAAATAAAAGATCTTGGACTTATTGACTCGATTCTAGGGATCAAAGTTAAGCGAAATAATGGGGGTTATGAACTTAGTCAAACACAATATATTGAGAAAATGCTTGATAAGTTCAAACACCTAAAAATTTAAGGAAATAACCACTCCAGTTGATCATGTCGTCAAACTTCAAAAGAACAATGGAAGAGCAGTAACTCATTTGGAATATGCAAGTGTAATAGGGTGTCTTATGTACTTAATGCAATGTATCAGGCCCGATATATCATTTGCAGTTAGTAAAATGAGTAAATTTACTAGTAATCCAAGTAATGAACACTAGAAGGCAATCACGAGGATTTTTGACTATCTACTGAAAACCAAAAACCTTGGCCTTCATTATGGTAGGTTCCTTGCCATACTAGAAGGATATACCAATGTGAGTTGGATATCTAATGTTGGAGATCATAAATCTACAACTGGATGGATATTTACACTAGCTGGAGGAGTAATTTATTGGAAGATCAAGAACAAACATGCATTACTCTTTCGACCATGGAATCTGAGTTTATGGCTCTCGCTACCGCTGGTCAAGAATAAAAATGGTTGAGGGATCTTTTGTTGGAAGTTCCATTGGCTAAAGACAATGTTTCAAAGGTGATGATACAAAGTATTAGCCAAGCCACTTTAGCAAGAGCATTCAGCAAAGTGTAAAATGGAAATTCTAGGCATATTGGACTTAGACATTCGTTTGTGAGAAAAATGATTAAGGATGGAATCATTTTTCTCACCTATATACAAACAAACTACAATTTGGATGATCCATTTACTAAGCAACTGGCCAGAGACTTAGTAAAAACAACCTCGAGAGGCATGGGGTTGAAACTCCTTGAATAAGAGTTCCAACAGCGGTGGGCGACAACCCAATCTTATGTTAACAAAATATTAACTTCAAGATTAAATGAGTAACAACAAGTCGTTGATTTGGATGTAAGTCAGACATTGGGTAATAATGTAGATTATTTTAAATAGAGGGTTAAGGTTTTTAAAACCTCTTAATGAAGTTCATAACCGAGGAAAAGTATCTCATGGAAAAAGATACAACATGAACTTCACCTATGTGAATTTAGAGATAGTGTCGTCTCAAAGTGAGAGTTGGAGTTTCTCTCATGAAAAAATCATGAAACAGGATAGCATATGACCATAAATAAGTGCTAAGCGAGATATGTAGAGGAAGAACCATTAAAGAGTGTGTGTAAGGTAACGCCGGTCCAATCATATCGATTAATGGTTTAAAAGCATTGTTACCTAATATTACGATTAAACTTGGCGTTATCCTCACCAAGGTTAAGTTTTAAATCAAAAGATACCTAACTGTATTAACGCTCTTTATATCTCATTTTCTGGAATTAGTTTTGTCATTATTAGAACAAGTGGAAGATTGTTGGAAATTATGAACAATAATTGCCATGAGTATGCTCCAATATGACAAAAATGAGAAATTGAGTTAATGACAATAAATGCATTGCAAATAGTCCTATATAGAAAGTGGAGCTAACATTAAAAGCATTTATAAAGACCTTGAAACATTGACTTATCAAAGGATCCAAATAGGATAAGGTGTCACATGGACATATGTGGTGGTCCCAAGCATTATTCCATATGTCACATCCAAACAACCCCTCGCCGATGTAGCCACCGGCGACACCGACTTTGGCTCCGGGACAGGGTCTGAGGGCGTGGGCGTAGAGGCTCTAGTTGCAGCTTGGTGGAGGCTTTCCATCTCTAAGACAAGGCTCCGGGACCGGGTCTGAGGGCATGGGCGTAGAGGCGTTATTGGAGGCTTGGTGGTGCCTTTCCATCTCTAAGACAACAAAGAGAGTGCTTGAAATACTTTTAAGGAAAGTGACTTCATTCACGATTCACACCTGAATCTTTTCAATCTTTCTGAAATATATAACATAAAAAAAATTATATATTCATCATTAGTTTATGTTAATACAATGGTCGACTATAGTTGTGACCATGCTAATCATTTACCTCCTTGAACTACCCAATAGTTACTAATGTCGGGTAGCTTATTTTTTGGCTGATTTCGTATGATTTATTTTTCCTCATAGAAAGTGTTTATCGAAAGTGTTTAAAGTTATGAAGGTCTTGTGTATACCATGTAAGCGAAGTCTTAATTTATTTTCTATTTTATTACATTTTTTATGCTTTTTGGGATGAGCGTGCTTCCAAATTTTTGAATGCCTATATAGATGCTTTTCTTATTGCATTGAAGGAACACAATAACTCATTCATAAACCCTCATATCTTAAATGATTAGTTGTCACTGTACGGTTGGAGGATTGACGATACACAACTAACTGCGATTAAAGTCTCCTCATTCCAGAAGACCCTTTATTGACTCATTTATGTTACCCTCCAAAGCAATTACATATTTACGTATGGTATTTTGTGATATTGGCTCTTACCCTACTTATTCTTCTACTGTGGACAATAAGTAGAACAAGTTATGGCAACAAGTAGAACAAGTTATTCTCCTACTTATTCAAGGATATTCATAAATAAAGACGAATTCATACGTGAGTTATATCATTAAGGTTTTATTGTAATGAAGAGTAGCGTAGACAATTCAAGTAGGTGAGTTCTATCAGCATGATCTACTCAATACGTGTTTTTGCTTCATTTTATTGATAATTTGATACATATACTTAAATTACTCATGATAACGCCATGAATACAATCATATGGAGCTTCCTTATGCTATAGTAGGATTTTATGTAATGAATTATTGGTTTCGCTCCAATCATGCATAAATTCAAACAATAGTGAATTACAAATAAAAGAGGAAAAATAAAATAAACTTGTCTCGAAAATGCTATGAACTGACGCATGAAGATAAACTCAGTGCCCCTACAGAATAATTTTGTTGGATCTTCACTAAGAATTCTTGCCACCCTCGTTTGTAATATGAATGTTGGATCTTTGATGAAGGATCATTGCGGGCCAACAAGACGATTAAATATGTTGGACCTTTTCAAAAGGATCGTTTCCGTTCTACGAGATGATTAAATATGTTGGATCTTCACAGAAGGATTATTTCCGTCCTACGAGGTGATTAAATGCGCTAGACTTTCATTGAATGATCTTTACTATCTTAAAAGGCAATTAAATACATTATACATTTATTGGATGATCATTACCACCATATGAGGTAATTAAATACACTGGACTTGTGTGCCCTCAAGGGAATCAACTCAAAGGCTCTCCTGAGAGATTCAACTTAAAGTATCTCCTGAGGAATTCAAAGTAAAGTCTCTCTCGAATGACTCAAATTAAAGTCTCACTTTAGGGACTCAACTTAAAGTATCATCTAAGGGATTCAAATCAAAGTCTCTCATGAGGGACTCAACTTAAAGTTTATTTATAAGGACTTAACTTAAAGTTTTTCAAGAGGGACTTAGCTTAAAGTCTCACATAAGATAATCAACTTAAAGTCTCGCCTGAGGGACTCAGTTAAAAGACTTGCATGAGGGACTCAACTTAAAGTTTCATCTGCGAGACTCAACTTAAAATTTTCTCTGAAAAAGTCAATTGTAAGTCATCTGAGAGACTCAACTTAAAGTCTTGTGTGAGGTATTCAACTTAACTTCTCGCAAGAGATACTCAAATTAAAGACTCGTATGAGGGACTAAACTTAAAGTATCTCATAGGAGACTCAAATTAAAGTATCTCCTTAGAGACTCAACTTAAAGTCTCTCCCGAGGGAATCAACTTAAAGTCTCGTCTGAGAGACTCAACTTAAAGTCTCTCCAGGAGGACTCAACTTACAGTTTCACCTAAGAGAGTTAACTTAAAGTCTCATCCAAGGGACTCAACTTTATGAGTCAATGCCTAGAAATAAATTATTTTCTACTTGGATTAAATCACTTTGTCATTTTTAAGTCCTCATGCGTGAGATATTGTGTACCGATATATTTTATTGGACCCTAAAAATGATTTTCAAGGAAAAAGAAAGGAAGGTTCAACAAATGTGAATGGGGCGACCTATTCAACATAACCACATGACGACTAGAACAATATATCATGATGCTCGAAATAAATCACGTGGTCGCTTAGAGGTTTAAATAAAATAAAACATCCAACCAATCTTTGAATCTCTCTCTCTCTCTCTCTCTTCTTCTCTTCTCGCTTCTCTCTCTCTCTCTCTCTCGCTTCTCTCTTCTCTCTCTCTCTCTCTCTCTCTTCTCTCTCTCTCTCTCTTCTCTCTCTCTCTCTCTCTCTCTCTCTCCTCTCTCTCTCTCTAATATTATATTATATATATATATATATATATAATATTATATATATAGATATAATATATATATATATATATATATATATATATATATATATATTATATATATAATATCTATATATATATATATATATATATATATAAGTAATAATTTTTTATTATTATTATTAATATAGTCAACAATTCACTAATAAGTTTTTTCATATTAAATTGTATCTAATAATATTAAAAAGGAATTAACCTTTTATTCATATTTTATATTATTTTATTTGTATGTAAAAAGTTTTACACCGTCGATTCATCATCATCATCCGTTTGTATTACTTTAAAATAAAAGTCAAACTTATTTTAATATCTGACGTCTATGATTAACTGACGGTGTAAAAAAAATTTAAACTGTCAATGTATTTCAATTAAACTCTTATTTTTATAATAATTATAGTCAACAAATCACTAACAAGTTTTTATATAAAATTTTCTAAAGAGAATTATCGAATATTATTTTTTAAATAAAAATATAACATTTCATTGTTATACATACTCTATTGAAATATTGTTATTATAATTTAAATTAGAATATTTTTGTTTTAAAACATACTCATAATTATTAAATTATTAAAGTTGTGATTTAAATTAAAACTCTTACTATCGAGAACCAAAAAATTATAATGATAGAATCATGCAAATTAGTATGAGTTTTTTAATAACACTAGTAAAAGACCCGTGCGTTCGCACCGGTCGCGCAAGTGCAATAATTTATTTTTAAAAAATTAAAATATAATAGATTTTTTTGTTTATATATATATATATATATATATAGTTGGATCAACGTACACAAATTGATTGCATAAGAGTATTTTTTAATGTAATGGATGTTAAATGATCAATAAATGGGTTCAAAAAATTTCCACAAATAACTTTTTCCAGTTTTGGACATAATAAAGTAAAACATTATTAATTTATAGTAATATAATTTGCTTAATTTTTTTGTATACTATATTAAGGAAATAATCAAAAAATATAATACAAAAATATTTTTACAATTTATTGATATATTGATATATAATAAACATTCCATTGTTAATGTTATGAATAAACATTCCATTTATCATTGAGATTTTGGACATAAGAAATAAAAATATATTTATTTAGTAATTGATGAAATTTTCCAATCTGTTACTAATTTGAGGTATAAAAACGCAAATATTAACCTTCATAATAAATGATTATTTAACCAAAATACATAAACCATGTAAAAGAAATACCAGAACCTAATTTGTTTTAAAATATAGTAATGAATACTACCAAATGTTGAAATTAATTGCAATTGATACAGTAAGGTTTAATGCAACAAAAGATATTGAAACAAAAGGTTCACAATTTTAGTTAAAATTGTGAGAAATAAGTCCAGCAACAAAAATTATTTAACTTCGTACAATTCGTTGGTCCTTAAAAAACTGGGTTTATACAAAACCTGCCCGCAACCTTTTAGGAAATGATGATTCAAAACCTGCCCGCAACCTTAAAAAACTATAATAATAATTATTTTGATTTCATTTTTGAATGATAAGATTGCAACAACAATAAAATAACGGTAATATTTTTTAGTAGTATAAATAGGTAATTTATTTTATCACATTTTTCACTCACATCTAGTCTAAATTTGACCAATTTATTTTATTTAATTTTAATTTTTTTGTGTACACATTTCATTTGAAAATGAACCTCAATCAGCATAACACGTGCTCCAATTTTATGCAAAATGATGGAAGTGCTCTTTGTATCCCAAATCAACAAAACACCCCATATTTTGGAAATCCACCTCTTATTCCAAATCCACACCATAATTCAAGATTTCAAAATTCTCTTTTTATCCCAAATCCATAAAATAATTCACCCATTGGAAATTACTCATATCATACATCACCTTACCCAATGAAAAACTCTCCTTTAATGTATTTTGATATATTTGAATCAATTTTTTAATTATATTTTATATAATATATTGTAACAACCCGTATAATATATATCTAGAATAATATCATACAAGTGTTAAATTTTGGTACTGTCACAACATAAGTGCCTAATGGCATCAATATGTATACATGTCCAAACTAAAACATCAATGGAACATGTTATACAATAATGCCTAAACAATAAAAATCTAAGAACTAGGTGCAACATCTTCATTGCACACCACTCCACAGCGGAAGATTATAATGAACAACAACCCTTGAAACATCCATAACAGTTTCTCTTAGATCCAACCTGTAAAGAATACCTGAAAAAATAACAACAATGATGGGATGAGATAATAATCTCAGTGAGTTCTCCTATCCTATGGGTCCACTCGGCTCTACAGGGTATTCTAATCGATATTCAACTCATATCCAACTCAAGTCAACAAGGGAACGAAGACTTGAACGATGGGGAACTATCTCGTAATTGTATGGCAACATGCATCTGAGTTATCATAACTCAACCACGATCATTATTCAGATTCACGCAACATCGATCCCCAACTGGACCTACGTCTAGGCCAAGGCTTGGTTCACGCATGTCCGTATGATTCGACTTTCGCGGTGGATATCCGGTTCCCCTATGGGACTTAAACCCACTTTTAAGAACCATCACCCGTACGGGACTCTAACCCACCTAGGGTATCTTTCACCGTATGGGACTCTAACCCACATAGGTGTCCACCTTTCCCCCATGTCCGCCATGGTTGGGGCTCAAACCCATTTGAGGCTCGAATCATTGGTCCCACATCCCAATGCTTACTCATCTAAGCATACCAATAGAGATGTGTACCACCACAGAAAACACACATTCTGAATACATGATCGGTTCCACAAAACATTGGTTCCACGAACCATAATAAATTCATCAATCATAGGTGACTTCATTCACCATAATACACAAATAATAATAAGGCATGTTCCATACAATGCGTCTCATTGTCAATCATGATAACAATTCGTCCACGACCTCACATAAGCGTCGTACGAATGAATACCGTATTCTCATACATGTATCTCACATGTTCCATAACCTAGATTATCTTTCTAAGTTATTAATCAAATTATTCTTCTAGGTTTCCTCACTCATCTTTGTAAGGTTTTTAATCATGTTACTTCACCTTCCACATAACAACAATATTTAATTTTCATCATGATAAAATTCATGGCATTTATAAATCACATCCTATTTTATAACATGGAACAATAATAATAATCCCTTTACGTTATCTTTAGTCATGTTATTTCACAATCAACCATGTTTAATACCCATCATAAATATAACCCATTTAATTTGTAAGACACATAATATACTATAATATGATATCATAATAATAGCCTTTTTCATTATCTTACTAATGCATCCGTCCGCATCCAAAACGGAGTTATAACGCTCAATTAATTCTTTAATCTATCTTAATCAAGATTTAGATTAATATTTATTCGTTGCATAAGTATTCAACAACAACCTCTCTAACCTAGTGGTAAGGCATGTACAATTTCAGAGGAGGTCTTGGGTTCGAACCCCATTGGTGACAAATTCTGCACAGACAGAAAATTTAATTCTGTTTTAGTGTTAACTGGTTAACCTAAACCGTTATCTAAGAACTCACCTAGTAGAAGAAGATGAAGTTGGTGATGATGAAGATAATGGTGGTTCCATGGCTATCTTCTTCTTTCTCTTTTCTTCTTCCTTTCTCCCTTCTTCTCTTTTCCTCTTTCTCTTTTCTTCTCTCTTTCTTCTTATCTCTTCCTACTACTTCTTATCCTCTTCTTCTTTTTTTTTCCTTTTCTACCACACGTACCATATAATATATATAATGTATAATATTAAGTAGTAACCAAAATATCCCAATTGATATTTTATCTTCCAGCACCAATTGACCAATTATTAATGTCACCAAAAATGTCCTTTCTTGTACTTATTAATATTGGTATGTCTCTTTTATCAATAATTAATCCCTTCAGAGTTCACTGGTCACTCTATTGGTCCCAATTGACAACATTTAGAGCACAAAGGAGCTCTAATTGTTACAACTAACAAAAGATATAGTACACAGGTACTCAATTGATCTCAACTGACAACTAATTGAGCATTTAAGGGGATATGGGATATTACATATCCTACAACCAAAACATATCATGTTCTTAACAACTTCATACTTAAACTCATTCTGGTGCTAAAAAGTTCATAAAATATATTTCAATATCAAATTTCCGAAAATTCTAATTAAGAAGATGGTTCTACCTTTAATTTCTTGGATGGTTTGGTGTCTGATAATTGCGTAGCGCCAGACGCTTCAAAATCAACTTCTTCACCCTTGTCAGCAATTACAACATCCTTAGCCGGAGTCATTAGAATGGATTTAGTGGGGCCCATTTTCTTAGCTCACTTTGATTATTTACAATCATTTTCTTGTACAACTAAATGTATAAAGAATTCATATTCTTATTGATTTATTACAAATCATGCATAACATTAATTATCTTACGGTTGAATTATTTTAATACTCCAGTGACCTAGTCAATAGAAAGGAGGCCGTGGACATAATTATTCATTTCAACCCCAACTATATTTTGGTAAATAAATAATTTAAATATGTTGAGTTATAATACTATATATGATGACGTGAGATTGGTAAAAAGTATAGTTGCATGCTTAACTTAATCATTTCAAACAAACAATGTAGATTTTCCATTACCAATCAAAAGACAATTCACTGTATATGATAATTATACCTTTTTTTTTATAAATCCTTAATTCAGTTGAATGCAAGATTCAAACATTACTCTAACATTTCTGAACTACCTGCAATTTTAACATATGTATTAGACTTTGAAAAAAATTGTAAAAAAATGTGTTTCTATGTGTTTTCTATAATTAGTTTTGAAGGATTTCATAATAAATTTTTATGTAATTGTTTTTTTAATTTCTAACACCATTAGGCATGCTGAAACTAAACATGACATGCAATAATCTATTTATAATTTAGTCGTATACACATATTTCATAAGATGACAACGCATTTTGTTATCAATCTAAAATACTTATTAACATTTGAAGATATGATACTCATATAAATTTTGTAGTTGAAAGAACACACAAAACGCAATGTTCAACTTAACAAAATAGGATTTTGAATAATTTCACACACATGAATTAAATACTCATTATCATCCTTTAAACCATACATGAAATATAAATGTCAATTGTAATCCCACAAAATAAACACTTCAAAAAAGTAAGAACACATCCTACAACCAAAACATATCATGTTCTTAACAACTTCATACTTAAACTCATTCTGGTGCTAAAAAGTTCATAAAAATATTTCAATATCAAATTTCCGAAAATTCTAATTAAGAAGATGGTTCTACCTTTAATTTCTTGGATGGTTTGGTGTCTGATAATTGCGTAGCGCCAGACGCTTCAAAATCAACTTCTTCACCCTTGTCAGCAATTACAACATCCTTAGCCGGAGTCATTAGAATGGATTTAGTGGGGCCCATTTTCTTAGCTCACTTTGATTATTTACAATCATTTTCTTGTACAACTAAATGTATAAAGAATTCATATTCTTATTGATTTATTACAAATCATGCATAACATTAATTATCTTACGGTTGAATTATTTTAATACTCCAGTGACCTAGTCAATAGAAAGGAGGCCGTGGACATAATTATTCATTTCAACCCCCAACTATATTTTGGTAAATAAATAATTTAAATATGTTGAGTTATAATACTATATATGATGACGTGAGATTGGTAAAAAGTATAGTTGCATGCTTAACTTAATCATTTCAAACAAACAATGTAGATTTTCCATTACCAATCAAAAGACAATTCACTGTATATGATAATTATACCTTTTTTTTATAAATCCTTAATTCAGTTGAATGCAAGATTCAAACATTGCTCTAACATTTCTGAACTACCTGCAATTTTAACATATGTATTAGACTTTGAAAAAATTGTAAAAAAATGTGTTTCTATGTGTTTTCTATAATTAGTTTTGAAGGATTTCATAATAAATTTTTATGTAATTGTTTTTTTAATTTCTAACACCATTAGGCATGCTGAAACTAAACATGACATGCAATAATCTATTTATAATTTAGTCGTATACACATATTTCATAAGATGACAACGCATTTTGTTATCAATCTAAAATACTTATTAACATTTGAAGATATGATACTCATATAAATTTTGTAGTTGAAAGAACACACAAAACGCAATGTTCAACTTAACAAAATAGGATTTTGAATAATTTCACACACATGAATTAAATACTCATTATCATCCTTTAAACCATACATGAAATATAAATGTCAATTGTAATCCCACAAAATAAACACTTCAAAAAAGTAAGAACACATCCTACAACCAAACATATCATGTTCTTAACAACTTCATACTTAAACTCATTCTGGTGCTAAAAAGTTCATAAAATATATTTCAATATCAAATTTCCGAAAATTCTAATTAAGAAGATGGTTCTACCTTTAATTTCTTGGATGGTTTGGTGTCTGATAATTGCGTAGCGCCAGACGCTTCAAAATCAACTTCTTCACCCTTGTCAGCAATTACAACATCCTTAGCCGGAGTCATTAGAATGGATTTAGTGGGGCCCATTTTCTTAGCTCACTTTGATTATTTACAATCATTTTCTTGTACAACTAAATGTATAAAGAATTCATATTCTTATTGATTTATTACAAATCATGCATAACATTAATTATCTTACGGTTGAATTATTTTAATACTCCACTGACCTAGTCAATAGAAAGGAGGCCGTGGACATAATTATTCATTTCAACCCCAACTATATTTTGGTAAATAAATAATTTAAATATGTTGAGTTATAATACTATATATGATGACGTGAGATTGGTAAAAAGTATAGTTGCATGCTTAACTTAATCATTTCAAACAAACAATGTAGATTTTCCATTACCAATCAAAAGACAATTCACTGTATATGATAATTATACCTTTTTTTTTATAAATCCTTAATTCAGTTGAATGCAAGATTCAAACATTGCTCTAACATTTCTGAACTACCTGCAATTTTAACATATGTATTAGACTTTGAAAAAAATTGTAAAAAAATGTGTTTCTATGTGTTTTCTATAATTAGTTTTGAAGGATTTCATAATAAATTTTTATGTAATGTTTTTTTTTAATTTCTAACACCATTAGGCATGCTGAAACTAAACATGACATGCAATAATCTATTTATAATTTAGTCGTATACACATATTTCATAAGATGACAACGCATTTTGTTATCAATCTAAAATACTTATTAACATTTGAAGATATGATACTCATATAAATTTTGTAGTTGAAAGAACACACAAAACGCAATGTTCAACTTAACAAAATAGGATTTTGAATAATTTCACACACATGAATTAAATACTCATTATCATCCTTTAAACCATACATGAAATATAAATGTCAATTGTAATCCCACAAAATAAACACTTCAAAAAAGTAAGAACACATCCTACAACCAAAACATATCATGTTCTTAACAACTTCATACTTAAACTCATTCTGGTGCTAAAAAGTTCATAAAATATATTTCAATATCAAATTTCCGAAAATTCTAATTAAGAAGATGGTTCTACCTTTAATTTCTTGGATGGTTTGGTGTCTGATAATTGCGTAGCGCCAGACGCTTCAAAATCAACTTCTTCACCCTTGTCAGCAATTACAACATCCTTAGCCGGAGTCATTAGAATGGATTTAGTGGGGCCCATTTTCTTAGCTCACTTTGATTATTTACAATCATTTTCTTGTACAAAACTAAATGTATAAAGAATTCATATTCTTATTGATTTATTACAAATCATGCATAACATTAATTATCTTACGGTTGAATTATTTTAATACTCCACTGACCTAGTCAATAGAAAGGAGGCCGTGGACATAATTATTCATTTCAACCCCCAACTATATTTTGGTAAATAAATAATTTAAATATGTTGAGTTATAATACTATATATGATGACGTGAGATTGGTAAAAAGTATAGTTGCATGCTTAACTTAATCATTTCAAACAAACAATGTAGATTTTCCATTACCAATCAAAAGACAATTCACTGTATATGATAATTATACCTTTTTTTTATAAATCCTTAATTCAGTTGAATGCAAGATTCAAACATTGCTCTAACATTTCTGAACTACCTGCAATTTTAACATATGTATTAGACTTTGAAAAAAATTGTAAAAAATGTGTTTCTATGTGTTTTCTATAATTAGTTTTGAAGGATTTCATAATAAATTTTTATGTAATTGTTTTTTTAATTTCTAACACCATTAGGCATGCTGAAACTGAACATGACATGCAATAATCTATTTATAATTTAGTCGTATACACATATTTCATAAGATGACAACGCATTTTGTTATCAATCTAAAATACTTATTAACATTTGAAGATATGATACTCATATAAATTTTGTAGTTGAAAGAACACACAAAACGCAATGTTCAACTTAACAAAATAGGATTTTGAATAATTTCACACACATGAATTAAATACTCATTATCATCCTTTAAACCATACATGAAATATAAATGTCAATTGTAATCCCACAAAATAAACACTTCAAAAAAGTAAGAACACATCCTACAACCAAAACATATCATGTTCTTAACAACTTCATACTTAAACTCATTCTGGTGCTAAAAAGTTCATAAAATATATTTCAATATCAAATTTCCGAAAATTCTAATTAAGAAGATGGTTCTACCTTTAATTTCTTGGATGGTTTGGTGTCTGATAATTGCGTAGCGCCAGACGCTTCAAAATCAACTTCTTCACCCTTGTCAGCAATTACAACATCCTTAGCCGGAGTCATTAGAATGGATTTAGTGGGGCCCATTTTCTTAGCTCACTTTGATTATTTACAATCATTTTCTTGTACAACTAAATGTATAAAGAATTCATATTCTTATTGATTTATTACAAATCATGCATAACATTAATTATCTTACGGTTGAATTATTTTAATACTCCACTGACCTAGTCAATAGAAAGGAGGCCGTGGACATAATTATTCATTTCAAACCCCAACTATATTTTGGTAAATAAATAATTTAAATATGTTGAGTTATAATACTATATATGATGACGTGAGATTGGTAAAAAGTATAGTTGCATGCTTAACTTAATCATTTCAAACAAACAATGTAGATTTTCCATTACCAATCAAAAGACAATTCACTGTATATGATAATTATACCTTTTTTTTTATAAATCCTTAATTCAGTTGAATGCAAGATTCAAACATTGCTCTAACATTTCTGAACTACCTGCAATTTTAACATATGTATTAGACTTTGAAAAAAATTGTAAAAAAATGTGTTTCTATGTGTTTTCTATAATTAGTTTTGAAGGATTTCATAATAAATTTTTATGTAATTGTTTTTTTAATTTCTAACACCATTAGGCATGCTGAAACTAAACATGACATGCAATAATCTATTTATAATTTAGTCGTATACACATATTTCATAAGATGACAACGCATTTTGTTATCAATCTAAAATACTTATTAACATTTGAAGATATGATACTCATATAAATTTTGTAGTTGAAAGAACACACAAAACGCAATGTTCAACTTAACAAAATAGGATTTTGAATAATTTCACACACATGAATTAAATACTCATTATCATCCTTTAAACCATACATGAAATATAAAAGTCAATTGTAATCCCACAAAATAAACACTTCAAAAAAGTAAGAACACATCCTACAACCAAAACATATCATGTTCTTAACAACTTCATACTTAAACTCATTCTGGTGCTAAAAAGTTCATAAAATATATTTCAATATCAAATTCCGAAAATTCTAATTAAGAAGATGGTTCTACCTTTAATTTCTTGGATGGTTTGGTGTCTGATAATTGCGTAGCGCCAGACGCTTCAAAATCAACTTCTTCACCCTTGTCAGCAATTACAACATCCTTAGCCGGAGTCATTAGAATGGATTTAGTGGGGCCCATTTTCTTAGCTCACTTTGATTATTTACAATCATTTTCTTGTACAACTAAATGTATAAAGAATTCATATTCTTATTGATTTATTACAAATCATGCATAACATTAATTATCTTACGGTTGAATTATTTTAATACTCCACTGACCTAGTCAATAGAAAGGAGGCCGTGGACATAATTATTCATTTCAACCCCCAACTATATTTTGGTAAATAAATAATTTAAATATGTTGAGTTATAATACTATATATGATGACGTGAGATTGGTAAAAAGTATAGTTGCATGCTTAACTTAATCATTTCAAACAAACAATGTAGATTTTCCATTACCAATCAAAAGACAATTCACTGTATATGATAATTATACCTTTTTTTTATAAATCCTTAATTCAGTTGAATGCAAGATTCAAACATTGCTCTAACATTTCTGAACTACCTGCAATTTTAACATATGTATTAGACTTTGAAAAAAATTGTAAAAAAATGTGTTTCTATGTGTTTTCTATAATTAGTTTTGAAGGATTTCATAATAATTTTTTATGTAATGTTTTTTTAATTTCTAACACCATTAGGCATGCTGAAACTAAACATGACATGCAATAATCTATTTATAATTTAGTCGTATACACATATTTCATAAGATGACAACGCATTTTGTTATCAATCTAAAATACTTATTAACATTTGAAGATATGATACTCATATAAATTTTGTAGTTGAAAGAACACACAAAACGCAATGTTCAACTTAACAAAATAGGATTTTGAATAATTTCACACACATGAATTAAATACTCATTATCATCCTTTAAACCATACATGAAATATAAATGTCAATTGTAATCCCACAAAATAAACACTTCAAAAAAGTAAGAACACATCCTACAACCAAAACATATCATGTTCTTAACAACTTCATACTTAAACTCATTCTGGTGCTAAAAAGTTCATAAAATATATTTCAATATCAAATTTCCGAAAATTCTAATTAAGAAGATGGTTCTACCTTTAATTTCTTGGATGGTTTGGTGTCTGATAATTGCGTAGCGCCAGACGCTTCAAAATCAACTTCTTCACCCTTGTCAGCAATTACAACATCCTTAGCCGGAGTCATTAGAATGGATTTAGTGGGGCCCATTTTCTTAGCTCACTTTGATTATTTACAATCATTTTCTTGTACAACTAAATGTATAAAGAATTCATATTCTTATTGATTTATTACAAATCATGCATAACATTAATTATCTTACGGTTGAATTATTTTAATACTCCAGTGACCTAGTCAATAGAAAGGAGGCCGTGGACATAATTATTCATTTCAACCCCAACTATATTTTGGTAAATAAATAATTTAAATATGTTGAGTTATAATACTATATATGATGACGTGAGATTGGTAAAAAGTATAGTTGCATGCTTAACTTAATCATTTCAAACAAACAATGTAGATTTTCCATTACCAATCAAAAGACAATTCACTGTATATGATAATTATACCTTTTTTTTATAAATCCTTAATTCAGTTGAATGCAAGATTCAAACATTGCTCTAACATTTCTGAACTACCTGCAATTTTAACATATGTATTAGACTTTGAAAAAAATTGTAAAAAAATGTGTTTCTATGTGTTTTCTATAATTAGTTTTGAAGGATTTCATAATAAATTTTTATGTAATTGTTTTTTTAATTTCTAACACCATTAGGCATGCTGAAACTAAACATGACATGCAATAATCTATTTATAATTTAGTCGTATACACATATTTCATAAGATGACAACGCATTTTGTTATCAATCTAAAATACTTATTAACATTTGAAGATATGATACTCATATAAATTTTGTAGTTGAAAGAACACACAAAACGCAATGTTCAACTTAACAAAATAGGATTTTGAATAATTTCACACACATGAATTAAATACTCATTATCATCCTTTAAACCATACATGAAATATAAATGTCAATTGTAATCCCACAAAATAAACACTTCAAAAAAGTAAGAACACATCCTACAACCAAAACATATCATGTTCTTAACAACTTCATACTTAAACTCATTCTGGTGCTAAAAAGTTCATAAAATATATTTCAATATCAAATTTCCGAAAATTCTAATTAAGAAGATGGTTCTACCTTTAATTTCTTGGATGGTTTGGTGTCTGATAATTGCGTAGCGCCAGACGCTTCAAAATCAACTTCTTCACCCTTGTCAGCAATTACAACATCCTTAGCCGGAGTCATTAGAATGGATTTAGTGGGGCCCATTTTCTTAGCTCACTTTGATTATTTACAATCATTTTCTTGTACAACTAAATGTATAAAGAATTCATATTCTTATTGGTTTATTACAAATCATGCATAACATTAATTATCTTACGGTTGAATTATTTTAATACTCCAGTGACCTAGTCAATAGAAAGGAGGCCGTGGACATAATTATTCATTTCACCCCCAACTAATTTTGGTAAATAAATAATTTAAATATGTTGAGTTATAATACTATATATGATGACGTGAGATTGGTAAAAAGTATAGTTGCATGCTTAACTTAATCATTTCAAACAAACAATGTAGATTTTCCATTACCAATCAAAAGACAATTCACTGTATATGATAATTATACCTTTTTTTTTATAAATCCTTAATTCAGTTGAATGCAAGATTCAAACATTGCTCTAACATTTCTGAACTACCTGCAATTTATCATATGTATTAGACTTTGAAAAAAATTGTAAAAAAATGTGTTTCTATGTGTTTTCTATAATTAGTTTTGAAGGATTTCATAATAAATTTTTATGTAATTGTTTTTTTAATTTCTAACACCATTAGGCATGCTGAAACTAAACATGACATGCAATAATCTATTTATAATTTAGTCGTATACACATATTCATAAGATGACAACGCATTTTGTTATCAATCTAAAATACTTATTAACATTTGAAGATATGATACTCATATAAATTTTGTAGTTGAAAGAACACACAAAACGCAATGTTCAACTTAACAAAATAGGATTTTGAATAATTTCACACACATGAATTAAATACTCATTATCATCCTTTAAACCATACATGAAATATAAATGTCAATTGTAATCCCACAAAATAAACACTTCAAAAAAGTAAGAACACATCCTACAACCAAAACATATCATGTTCTTAACAACTTCATACTTAAACTCATTCTGGTGCTAAAAAGTTCATAAAATATATTTCAATATCAAATTTCCGAAAATTCTAATTAAGAAGATGGTTCTACCTTTAATTTCTTGGATGGTTTGGTGTCTGATAATTGCGTAGTGCCAGACGCTTCAAAATCAACTTCTTCACCCTTGTCAGCAATTACAACATCCTTAGCCGGAGTCATTAGAATGGATTTAGTGGGGCCCATTTTCTTAGCTCACTTTGATTATTTACAATCATTTTCTTGTACAACTAAATGTATAAAGAATTCATATTCTTATTGATTTATTACAAATCATGCATAACATTAATTATCTTACGGTTGAATTATTTTAATACTCCAGTGACCTAGTCAATAGAAAGGAGGCCGTGGACATAATTATTCATTTCAACCCCCAACTATATTTTGGTAAATAAATAATTTAAATATGTTGAGTTATAATACTATATATGATGACGTGAGATTGGTAAAAAGTATAGTTGCATGCTTAACTTAATCATTTCAAACAAACAATGTAGATTTTCCATTACCAATCAAAAGACAATTCACTGTATATGATAATTATACCTTTTTTTTTATAAATCCTTAATTCAGTTGAATGCAAGATTCAAACATTGCTCTAACATTTCTGAACTACCTGCAATTTTATCATATGTATTAGACTTTGAAAAAAATTGTAAAAAAATGTGTTTCTATGTGTTTTCTATAATTAGTTTTGAAGGATTTCATAATAAATTTTTATGTAATTGTTTTTTTAATTTCTAACACCATTAGGCATGCTGAAACTAAACATGACATGCAATAATCTATTTATAATTTAGTCGTATACACATATTTCATAAGATGACAACGCATTTTGTTATCAATCTAAAATACTTATTAACATTTGAAGATATGATACTCATATAAATTTTGTAGTTGAAAGAACACACAAAACGCAATGTTCAACTTAACAAAATAGGATTTTGAATAATTTCACACACATGAATTAAATACTCATTATCATCCTTTAAACCATACATGAAATATAAATGTCAATTGTAATCCCACAAAATAAACACTTCAAAAAAGTAAGAACACATCCTACAACCAAAACATATCATGTTCTTAACAACTTCATACTTAAACTCATTCTGGTGCTAAAAAGTTCATAAATATATTTCAATATCAAATTTCCGAAAATTCTAATTAAGAAGATGGTTCTACCTTTAATTTCTTGGATGGTTTGGTGTCTGATAATTGCGTAGCGCCAGACGCTTCAAAATCAACTTCTTCACCCTTGTCAGCAATTACAACATCCTTAGCCGGAGTCATTAGAATGGATTTAGTGGGGCCCATTTTCTTAGCTCACTTTGATTATTTACAATCATTTTCTTGTACAACTAAATGTATAAAGAATTCATATTCTTATTGATTTATTACAAATCATGCATAACATTAATTATCTTACGGTTGAATTATTTTAATACTCCACTGACCTTGTCAATAGAAAGGAGGCCGTGGACATAATTATTCATTTCAACCCCCAACTATATTTTGGTAAATAAATAATTTAAATATGTTGAGTTATAATACTATATATGATGACGTGAGATTGGTAAAAAGTATAGTTGCATGCTTAACTTAATCATTTCAAACAAACAATGTAGATTTTCCATTACCAATCAAAAGACAATTCACTGTATATGATAATTATACCTTTTTTTTATAAATCCTTAATTCAGTTGAATGCAAGATTCAAACATTGCTCTAACATTTCTGAACTACCTGCAATTTTAACATATGTATTAGACTTTGAAAAAAATTGTAAAAAAATGTGTTTCTATGTGTTTTCTATAATTAGTTTTGAAGGATTTCATAATAAATTTTTATGTAATGTTTTTTTTAATTTCTAACACCATTAGGCATGCTGAAACTAAACATGACATGCAATAATCTATTTATAATTTAGTCGTATACACATATTTCATAAGATGACAACGCATTTTGTTATCAATCTAAAATACTTATTAACATTTGAAGATATGATACTCATATAAATTTTGTAGTTGAAAGAACACACAAAACGCAATGTTCAACTTAACAAAATAGGATTTTGAATAATTTCACACACATGAATTAAATACTCATTATCATCCTTTAAACCATACATGAAATATAAATGTCAATTGTAATCCCACAAAATAAACACTTCAAAAAAGTAAGAACACATCCTACAACCAAAACATATCATGTTCTTAACAACTTCATACTTAAACTCATTCTGGTGCTAAAAAGTTCATAAAATATATTTCAATATCAAATTTCCGAAAATTCTAATTAAGAAGATGGTTCTACCTTTAATTTCTTGGATGGTTTGGTGTCTGATAATTGCGTAGCGCCAGACGCTTCAAAATCAACTTCTTCACCCTTGTCAGCAATTACAACATCCTTAGCCGGAGTCATTAGAATGGATTTAGTGGGGCCCATTTTCTTAGCTCACTTTGATTATTTACAATCATTTTCTTGTACAACTAAATGTATAAAGAATTCATATTCTTATTGATTTATTACAAATCATGCATAACATTAATTATCTTACGGTTGAATTATTTTAATACTCCAGTGACCTAGTCAATAGAAAGGAGGCCGTGGACATAATTATTCATTTCAACCCCCAACTATATTTTGGTAAATAAATAATTTAAATATGTTGAGTTATAATACTATATATGATGACGTGAGATTGGTAAAAAGTATAGTTGCATGCTTAACTTAATCATTTCAAACAAACAATGTAGATTTTCCATTACCAATCAAAAGACAATTCACTGTATATGATAATTATACCTTTTTTTTATAAATCCTTAATTCAGTTGAATGCAAGATTCAAACATTGCTCTAACATTTCTGAACTACCTGCAATTTTAACATATGTATTAGACTTTGAAAAAAATTGTAAAAAAATGTGTTTCTATGTGTTTTCTATAATTAGTTTTGAAGGATTTCATAATAAATTTTTATGTAATTTTTTTTTAATTTCTAACACCATTAGGCATGCTGAAACTAAACATGACATGCAATAATCTATTTATAATTTAGTCGTATACACATATTTCATAAGATGACAACGCATTTTGTTATCAATCTAAAATACTTATTAACATTTGAAGATATGATACTCATATAAATTTTGTAGTTGAAAGAACACACAAAACGCAATGTTCAACTTAACAAAATAGGATTTTGAATAATTTCACACACATGAATTAAATACTCATTATCATCCTTTAAACCATACATGAAATATAAATGTCAATTGTAATCCCACAAAATAAACACTTCAAAAAAGTAAGAACACATCCTACAACCAAAACATATCATGTTCTTAACAACTTCATACTTAAACTCATTCTGGTGCTAAAAAGTTCATAAAATATATTTCAATATCAAATTTCCGAAAATTCTAATTAAGAAGATGGTTCTACCTTTAATTTCTTGGATGGTTTGGTGTCTGATAATTGCGTAGCGCCAGACGCTTCAAAATCAACTTCTTCACCCTTGTCAGCAATTACAACATCCTTAGCCGGAGTCATTAGAATGGATTTAGTGGGGCCCATTTTCTTAGCTCACTTTGATTATTTACAATCATTTTCTTGTACAACTAAATGTATAAAGAATTCATATTCTTATTGATTTATTACAAATCATGCATAACATTAATTATCTTACGGTTGAATTATTTTAATACTCCACTGACCTAGTCAATAGAAAGGAGGCCGTGGACATAATTATTCATTTCAACCCCCAACTATATTTTGGTAAATAAATAATTTAAATATGTTGAGTTATAATACTATATATGATGACGTGAGATTGGTAAAAAGTATAGTTGCATGCTTAACTTAATCATTTCAAACAAACAATGTAGATTTTCCATTACCAATCAAAAGACAATTCACTGTATATGATAATTATACCTTTTTTTTTATAAATCCTTAATTCAGTTGAATGCAAGATTCAAACATTGCTCTAACATTTCTGAACTACCTGCAATTTTAACATATGTATTAGACTTTGAAAAAAATTGTAAAAAAATGTGTTTCTATGTGTTTTCTATAATTAGTTTTGAAGGATTTCATAATAAATTTTTATGTAATTGTTTTTTTAATTTCTAACACCATTAGGCATGCTGAAACTAAACATGACATGCAATAATCTATTTATAATTT